>NW_024802943.1:754335-916657 GCF_019175285.1 Sceloporus undulatus
GATGATGATGATGATGATGATGATGATGATGATGATGATGATATGATTTATTTATATTCCACTTTTTCCTTGTGGAATCAAGGCAGATTACAAGTGAAGGCAACAGAAAAAATACAAAAATACACACACACACCAGTTACAGCACAACATAATAACAAAAAGTAGTAATACAAAAAAAATCAAAATTACATAATAAATACTGTGTATTTCGGTTGGCCAATAAAGGTATCACTGATGGATTTTTGTTTGTATCTAAAGAAATATCCACATTGACCTAAGCTTTCCTCTCTCTCCAGATTTCCTGGAGGCTTTTGCAAGGCCCATCAACCAGCTGAACCCTCTGAATGTGCAAACGCTCTACATAAAACCATTTCACTTATTTTCAAAGGATCCTGGGATGCTATATAGAACCATGTTACATCAGAGCTGCCAACATTCATTCAGTTCAGATCACTTGGCCACTCTCCTCCAAGGCCTAGGTCCAGATAAGCTTCTGCTGTCTGTTCAAATGACTGCCTCTCCCAGTTCTACCATGTACCATACAGACATGGACAAATGGGCACTGAAAGTTAGAGAACAACTATATATGCCTGTCACAGGGAAGCACTAAATGAGATCAAAGAGATTACATCTAGAAACAGTGTGTGGGTGGACAGGGTTGACCAGTGCATGTTCCACTACCCAGGATGGCTCTACCAGTAGGCAGGGTGAAGCAGTTATCCAAGGCAGTTGATTTTAGATGTCATGAGAAGACAGTCAACTGTTAGTCAATACATTAATATAGCTAATGTATATATTGAGACTTGACCGTATTGTGTTTAGAGCTGAACTTGGGTTCTCCTCACACCTATCATAGAGGACCCAGAAAAATGCACCCCATCTCAAGTTACCAGATAGAATCCATCTTCCATTTCACATTGCATATTTTATTCAGCATTCTGAATCTTACTGCAATTCTATTAAGGACTCAATCTACTTACATATTTCATATTCCCAAACAGCCACATTAGTATTGATATTGCTGCGGGTTATATCATCACAAACACGCCTGTCTGATGTTGCATCAATACTAATAGGACTTTTCATGTTGGCCACTGCTCTATGGGAATTTTCAGACGCTACTGTGTGTACAACATAAATATTTATATACATGTATTTGTCAATCTACGTACATGCACAAAGAGAGAGTCAGACCTAGTTAATCAGAGTCAGTTTGCAAACTTCATTGCTTGCAAATAAAGAAAAATATATATGATATTAACATATCAATAGTACATACATGCTGAGAGAGTGATTACCCTTTACATCTTCAGGACACCCAGATATGCCATGGTTGCATCAACACTCTAGTTTAAATATTCTCTCTGGTTTTGTAACTATGTCTCCTCCTTTTTTTTCTTGCACTCTTTTCATTCTTATATATTCAAAAACTCTTATCTTTATTTCTCTCTTCCTTCCTCTTTTATACATCCTTCTCATCTTTTCTTGCCCTCCCCTCTCTTGGTTCCATTCATCTTCTTCACATCTTCATCTCTATTCTACATTCATTTCCCTGCATCTTCCATCTTCCCCCCTTCACTCTTGTTTTCTCTAAACTTGTTTCACTTGAAAATCCCTACCTTGTGGTTGTGTACTGCTGACTTCACATTTGCTGTAGTGTGAACTTCACATCTGTGAATGGATGACAAGAAAGATTAATAACCATATGTTCCCCATTCTTGTTGATTGTAGGGCCTATCTAATGAATGAATAAACAAATAAATAAACCTAGAGCTTTTAAATCCCCAAAATAAGTACCCAGAGCCTGGGAGAAAACATTTTGTTGAACCCATTTGTTATGGAGGAGGAAATTTAAAATATATACATATAAAATCTTCTAGTGATCTCTAGTTTACATAGTCGGCATTTTCCCCCTAAACATTTTATTGACGATAAAAAGAAAGAAGGCTGGAAACTAAGGAATTAGCCTCCTTTTCTCAGCCAATTTAAGGAAGAGCTATACAAATAATGCCAGAGAATAGCCACTGTAAAGGGTAGGAAATTAATAATAAACTATGCACATAAATATTATCAAATTGTCGAAGGACTTTCTATGATTCCATGAGGTGAATCCGGTTTTTTTAAATATATATTTTTATTGGTTTCCAAAAATGTTTAAAACAGATATACATATAAGTCTTCTTTTTGTTAAACATTCAAGAGGTGTATCCTTTTGAAAAACCTCTATGTTACCAAAATGAGACAGTTCACTAACCTGGGATATACCCATTTTATTTATTTAACTATTACACCTAATTTTTTAAAAAACTTGTGACCCAGTGGGTCTTAACTAGAGTCATAGATTCATCTGGGAAAGTAGATTTAAGTCTACAAAAGTTCATTCTGTCAACTTCTTTCTTTCAGTTAGTCTCAAAGATGCTAAGATCTCTCTACATACAGAGTCATAGATAGACACTGAGCTAACACTACAGCAGTGGAAGCAGTGTAATATGTAATGTGGCCCTTAAGTTCTCTTTTAATTAGCTCCTAACAAAACACAAAACAAATGTTGTCTGCTGCAGTGCCAATATCATTTCTAGAGTTATTTCCCATATGTTAACAGCATTGAAGAAGCCTCTAATATTTTCAGTCTAGATCTACACATGCATTGTGGGTTCTGAAACAGCACAGTGGACAGTATCTTGAAATATTCCACTGATAGGACAGCATTTTTATTGTTCTGCTGAATTTTTTTTTAAGTGGTACTAGTTTTCTGCTTAAAGGGCAGATATATTGGTGAGGAGAATTCAATAATCTTCTCAGTTATCTGTGGTTCAACTTGGTATATGTTTTCCTTACCACCAAAAGCCTCAGCCACTGTGTATGAAAGGAGTCTGGAAGCTGTACAGTTCTAAATAGGTTAGAACTCTAATCCAATATAATTCCAATTAGCCCCAGGCAACCTGGCCTACAGTGAGGAGTGATGGGAGTAGTCATTCATGGATATTTGGAGGTCTACAGGTTCCCAACCCCTGATGTAGATCCAGTTTTAGCATCACTTCTAAAAATGAAGTTCATCTGTAAATTAAAAAGAATAGCCTGAATGAGCCCACAGGTGCTAGTTGAAAGCAGACTGCAATGATAATGCCAGGGTTTTGTATATTTCCAAGCTAAAAGCCTATGTAATTCAAGCCTCAAAGTCCATTGCAATAACAGTCTACCGTTTTCTATGTTGTGAACTGAATGAGAGAGCCTAAATACCCTAAAGGCACCAGATTCTGTCTGATCTTGGAAACTAAGGAGGGTCAGCCCTGGTAAGTACTTGGATGGGAGACCACCAAGGACTATCAGATGCTGTAGGCTATATTTCAGAAGAAGGAACTGACAAAACCACTTCTGAGTATTTCTTGCCTAAGAAAACACAATGAAATTCATTAGGTCACCATAAACTGAAAGGTGACTTTGAAGGCACATGCACACACATACACAAGTGAGAGATCACCACATCACCCTGTCACCATCAGCTCTGCTCAGCTCTTCCAGAGTTAGGGTCATCATGGCTTCCTTGACGGAGTCTTTCCATCTGTAATATGATCTTTTTTTCCTGCTGCCTTCTAGTTCAGCAAGCCTTCTTGTTGTTTCTAGTGAATCATGTTTTCTAGAAAATATGACAGTCTACAATCAGTAGATACAGGGTGATCCTCCTTTTCCAGGTCATGTCCTACATTTCAGCCTTTTTTCCAAGAGGAATTCCAAAATGTCCTCCATTTTGAGCATGACTAAGAAGCATGGTTTTTCATTGATACTAGTGTTTTTAACTTTTCTTTGGTAATATCTTACATTTTTCAGGGCCTTGTCCTCTTTGCAATCAGGACATCTGGTCACTCTGAACAGGCAGAGTGATAAAATGCAACCTTGCCTGAGCCCCCTTGCCCACTGGAAACCATGTAAATTTACACAGCGCTGTACATACAATCTTTTAATTAGGCGGTTCCCTGCCCTCAGGCTTACAAACTAAAAAGACATGACACAAAAGGAGAAGGGAGTGGTGGAAGGGAAGGGGATGAGGGCCAGCAGTTCTTCTCTACGTCCGAGGCCTGGACCAAGGCAGATGGACTGGAGGGAGGGCTTGGCTTCTTAATGGATGGGTAAACTTCTTCCAGGGAGGCCTGTTTGAGTTATCCTGCCTCTCTGGTAGGATAATACATATAAAATACATTGCAATACAGGAAATGATCCGGGAGTTTTCTGGCTTAAGAAAATGGCCACCGGAGCGCTCCTGGAAGTGGGGATGCACCCGAGCTGTATTAAGGTGGCAAATTCAGCAGCAAAAACCTTATGATAAAATCAGGGCGCAGCCCAAATTGAAATTTAAACTGGAAGAGGTAAGACAAATTAATAAACCAACCGATAAGCTCCTTCATCACAGATTGGTGGCAGCTGTGGCACAAGGTGACAAATGAATAAAAGGGTTTTAAAAAGGAAAATAAAGAGGTTTTGGGCAGTGCTATGTTGTCACTGTCACAGTTACCTAAGCAGATTCGAATAAAACTCTGATCAGCCCAATTTGAAATCAGCAAATTTAAAGTAATCCAGGCTATAGTCAGATCTTAGACTAGGGTGATACAAGTAGGGTGATACAAGGAAATAATACACTTTCCCAGTGTGTATTCCTGGCTTCAAAACATGATTTGTGAAATGAGGAATGTTTGGACAAACCAAGCTACAGAGCAGGCAATGGGAAATAACAACAACAGTAACAATTATATTTCTTTATATCCCTCTTTCTTCTCAGTTTGGGAATCAATACAGTTTATTTTATTTATTTATTGTTCTTATATCCCACCTTTCTCCCAAAATGGGATCCAAGGCACCTTTACAACAATTTAAACACACATAGCTAAAAATTAACAGTGCACTTTTATAACCAGTTAAAATAATAAATAATTAAAAAGAAAGCCCTTAACAGACAAAGTAGCATGCTATACAAGGCCCGTTCCACCATAGCAATTGGTCTTTAAAGGCCTGCCAAAACCAATTATCTGCACCTGCCTGTATAAAATTAGCAAGGAGAGTACCAGTCTAACATTTCTAGGAAGGAAGTTCTAGAGCCTGGGAGCAGCCACAGAGAATGTCCTCTCCTGATTTATTACCAGATGTATCTGTGAAAGTAGGGGAAAAGAGAGAAGATACCATTATTTACAGATCCATTAGAGTTCTAAGATCTTTAGGAGAAGCCATTTGGTAGGAACAAGGAAGAAGGCCTTCTCAGTGGCTGCTCCCAGACTTTGGATCTCCCTCCTTAAAAAGGCTCTCCTTTCACTCATAGTTAAAAACATTCTTATGTCATCAGACTTTTAGAAAATGACTGAGATGGGCTTTTAATGGTGTACTATGCTGTTTTGTGGATGGCATACAGTGTTTCAATTATTTTTAACAGTTTTATCTTTGTAAGTTGTTTAATTGTCTTTTAAATAATATTTTATATTTACACTTTTATTGATGTGTTTGTATAGTATTTAATATCTATTGTTTTTAATATATTGTAAGCTGCTTTGTGAGAGCTAGTATGGCATAGCCGTTTGAGTGTTGGACTGCAACTCTGGAGACCAGGGTTTGATTGCCCAGCTTGGCCATGGAACCCACTGGGGGACCTTAGGCAAGTCACATACTCTCAGCTTCAGAAGAAAGCAACAGCAAGCCTCTTCTGAATAACCTTTGCCAAGAAAATCCCATGATAGGTTCACCTTATAGTCACCATAAATCAGAAATGACACAACACACACACAGTGACCCATTATTGGGGGGGAAAGTAGGATATAAATGAATAAAATGAAGAGAAGGTGGGGACCTCCCCAGAAGATCTCAAAACACGGACAAGTACATATGGGGCAATACAGTCCTCCAGGTAACCTGGACCTGAGCTGTTTGAAGGTTTCATAGATCAATATTCTGCACTTTGAATTGTAACCAGAAATAGACTGCTGGCCAGTGGAGTTCTTATAATAAAGCACTTGCATACTTCCTGTTACAACCCGTTAATGATCTGGCTGCAGCTCTTTGGATTAACTGAAGTTTCTGAATACGCTTCAGAAGAAGCCCCATGTAGAGTATGTTAACAATAATTCAAACAGGATGTCACTAATGCATGTGTAATCATGACCAGATCTGAAGCCTCTAGTAATAGGCACACATGATGCACAAGCCTCCACAGATAGTGCACAAAGCATTCCTGGTCACAACTGAAAACTGGGCTTTGAGATTCAGGGTTGAATCTAGGAATATAGCCAAGCTGTGGACCTACATCTGCAGGAGAAGTATAACCCAGTCCAGTGCAGGCTGAATCACTATCACCAGATCTGTCTTTTGGCTGTCCAGGAGCACCTCTGTCTTGTCTGTTTCAATCTCATTTTTACCCTCATCCAGTCCATTATCGATAACAAGTAGCAGTTCAGGACCAAAACTGCTTCATTGGATTGAGATGGAAAGGAGTAAAACAATTAGGTATCATCTATTCACTGGTGGCACTGAATCCCAAAACCCCAAACAACATCATCCAGCAGTTTCATGTATATGTTAAATAATGTGGGGAACAGAACTGAGCCCTGAGGGAACCTATAGACCAATGCCCAAAGGGTTGACCACACATATACCCCTACATCACCTTCTAGGTTAGCTGTTTCAGGAATGATCAAAGCCACTGTGAAACAAGGCCCCAAATCCCAGCAAGGTGATCCAGAAGGATGCTATGGTCAGTGGTAATGAAAGCTGCCAAGAGGTCCAGCAGAACCAACAGGAACACTCCCTCTGTCCAGTTCCTGATGTAGGACACTCATGAAATGGCAAAAGCTTTCTCTGTCCCATAGCCAGAACTGAAACCAGATTGCAATGGGTCTAGATAATTCATCTCATCCAAATACAAAACAAAACAAAACAAAAAACTAGAGCTGAGAGGTCACCACAACCCCTAAGACTTTGCCTTCCAAAAATGAAAGTTGGAAATGGGCCAACTAGGATGGTGAGATCCAGGAAAGATTTTTTTAATTGTGGTTTTATAACTGTTTCCTTTAGATATTCTGGGACTTTGCCTTGTTTTAGTGAGGCACTGACCATTCTCTCTACCCACAGTCCCCTTTTTGGCTTTTTTTTTAATAATCTAGGAATGGCAAGGATCTAACATGCATGTGATACATGTGTGATGTGTTTTGTGCCTTCAAGTCATTTCTAACTCATGGCAACCCTAAGGACCTATCATGGGATTTTCTTGGCAAGATTTGTTCACAGAAGGTTTACCCTTGCCTTCCCCTGAGGCTGAGAGAGTATAAATTGCCCACAGTCGACCACTGGGTTTCCATGGCCGAGCTGGGAATTGAACCCTGGTCTCCAGACTCGTAGTCCAATACTCAAACCACTATGCAAAGCTGGCTTATATGTGGTAGCTATTTCCTATCCAAGTCTTCAGTTGTAAAGAATGAAAAATATCCATTGTCACTGGGCAAGCAGGGACCAAAGTTACATCCACTGAATCTGTATTAATTATAGCATCACAATGTGCTGTTCAGATTGTTCACAACACATTATCAAGTCATCTGGATTTCAGGTCTAAAGGTAGAGAATAGCTTGTAAAGAGTCCAGAGCTATAACATAAAGGGTCCAGGATAACCTGGCCTTCCCTGAAGCTATACCCTTCTTCATGTCCCCACACCATGCATCTCACCTGCAAGCTGACCAATCCACAATATACTTGCCCTGGGGTTTCAGCTTGTCATATGAACTGGATAACACAAGGCTGGGGAGAACACAGGCTTTTGGGCCCATGTGGATAAGCCAAGAATGAAAGTATTTATATGCATATTATGCTTTTGCTATGTTAGTGTATGAAAAAGCCAAAAGCAAGGAGAGTGAATTGGGAAAAAGTGGGAAGCACTGCCACCAATAAGTCATAAAAGTCCTGTTATACAAACCTTGGCAGTAGCAATAGAGGGCCCAGGTCCAATAACTTCCCTGACAGCTGACTGCACACCTTCTACAAGCCCAGCAGTGTAGAACCTGACAAACATTCTCATGTGTCACATGAGCTGTAGGTAATGCCATCTGGGATGTGACCTCTAGTGGGAATGATGTCAACTGTCACAGCTGCTGGACAGTGGGGATCCTTCACTGGGTGTCACCCAATGCAGGGGCAGGACTAATGGGGGTGGGGCTTCTGGACGGTACTTCTGGGGCTGGCAAATGGTTGTGTTGGCTGGGAGAAGCACCCATGTGGGCTGGGGAAATTGCTATGTGGGCCAGAAAAGTGCCTGCATGACTGCATGGGCCAAGGAAGTGCTGTGCGGGCTGGGGAAATGGCTGTGCATACACCTATGAAAAGATCCCCAAAGTTACCAACCTCTCACAGGCCTCCTTTTGAGCTAATAATTCCTCCAGCATTCTAAGAAGATGCTGACACTACTGGTGAAGACCCCCATGTCCTTCACCTTTTAAGGTAATAGGCTCCAGGTTGTCATTTTACATGACAATCAATTTTACCCACATTCTGGGGCAATTGGTCCGTGGACATTTTCACAATCCTCTGACCAGAGCTTTGGCTACCTGGTCTCTGTGACTGAATAAGAACCCATCCTATAAGACATCACAAGAGATCATCTTCTGATCTTAGATTTGAAATCTCAGGGCACAGAGTACCTGTCCTAATTTGGCAAGGAAAGTCGCAGTTAATCCTCTGTTGTCTCACTTTTTCAGATGCACTTTAAAATGTCCCAGTTTCTCTCACCTATTCCTATTTCCCCCTTTGCCCTCAGCTTACTACAACTGCAGCAAACTGAAAGTGAAAAGTAGTTCTGGACCCCTACACGTAAGGCAAATAGCGTGTATGCTTGAGCCCCATTGAAAATAATGAGACTTGTGCATGACGCACGACACATGCGCCATTGCAATCCCATTGCACGGCTTTCAGCATAAGTTGAAAGTCACGTAAAGGCGCCTGCCTATGATGTGGGTGCACTGTATGCTCTCAACGGGGGGGGGGGGGGGGGAAATTTTGCCCTTCCCTGCAGATTGATGCAAAAATGAAATGTTGGAGCCTCTTCTAGCTTGCATGCTCTTAACTACATTCTGTTGTTGCTTGGCCACTTGTGTCCCCATTTTCATCTATGAAATGTTGGAGGTTATGAGAGTGCTGCTGACCTGGAAAATCTTAATACCGTACTGATTCTCTCCTTGTTCCTGCATACACAAAATGTTGTATTGCTCACCTACAGTAATCCCCAGGAATCACATGTGGATCATACTGATCTAAACCCAAGTGTTTATGTTTCAGTTTCTTAATAACAACAAGACAAATTATCTGCTTTGTATGCAATGACATGGAGCATTTCCTTTGATTTGTTTATCATCAGTTTGTAGTGATGTTTCCTGATTCATCTACCACTGATGTTTATCACACTATGCTCTTAAAGAGGTACTATTCCAGTGTGACTCCTCTAGCTGCCTCCTGTTGCATGCTGGGATTGGCAGTTTTAAGGAGGGGTATTTAGAATTCTCAGGCAGAGAAGTTCAGCTCCTTAAAACTGCCAATCCCAGCATGCAACAGGAGGCTGCTAGAGGAGTCACACTGGAATAGTACCTCTTTAAGAGCATAGTGTGATAAACATCACTGTCTAGTACCAACAAAAAGGACTCACTAGTTTACTGTTGAACAAAGCAAATTTCCTTTAAATCATGGTTAAAGGCAATTAGATGCACTTTCAGTAAAAAGACTTGTATTTTAAAATACCTTATGCATCTCTGCTTTCTCCTTCAGTAATGAATCTGACCTTTATTTCAAATAAACCAGCCTAACAATGGATAAAGAAGCAAACCCTGCAGATTTACAAAAATGGATCTGCTTGCATCTTCACATGCAGTCCTTTCAAAAAGCCACTTACCTGGAATACTTTGTGGACTTTCCCTTAAATATAGATGTAGATATTAACAGCTTTTTAAAATATAAATGTGCATGCAAAGTCAGATAATTCACATCTTTGACATATTTCTCCCAGCCCTACAATACTTATTCATCCACAGCATCATTAAAAACATACAAGCTTCACTGAACATGACACTGTTTCAAATTCTGATGCAAGAAACTAATATTTCTCCCCAGAAATTTATGTGAGGGCTCATAAAATGATAGTCCCTTTCTGTTTTAAAATATGGATGAAATTACAGAAAAAAATGCCTTGTAAATAATCAATGAGTAATTAGATTTATTTTTAAACTGTACCAAAGTTCACAAGGAGTGGAGAAAAAAGACTAGCTACTACAGAACTGCACAAAGGATCTGTCTGTATAATTAGTTATCTAGCAGCAACCAAAGCTCCTTTTATAAGGATTGATTTTTCCTCCGTTTTTGGAGATTGCATCGTGCGCATCTGAACTGAAAATGCTTTTTATGGAACAAACACTCAGATGCCTTTGATAATACTACAGGCTGGAGATCCCAAATAGATATTTAATTTAAATTGAACAAGACACTTGCTATGGCAAATAAATAGCTGTTTATTAATGAAAAGTCTCTTCATTGATGCTTAATGACCATTGAATCTGGCATTTCTATTAATCTGAAATAAATGTGTTTAATAATCAATTGGCATTGTTTATCATGCAATAATGGTCTTATTAAATGAGAATCAAATGCCTGTTAGACAATGTTAACTTAAAGCATCACCACATCTTCTGAATGAGGCTACAATAATTAATTCTCTTGCTGCTTAAAAAGGAGTACCAGATTTCATTGTTAGAATATTGTAATGTACATTACAAAACCCATAACTGAGAACTTTGAACTGTAGAATACAAAAGGAGAGCGATAAAATGCTTCTAACAGCCAATTAAAAGGAATACTCAGCTTTCTAATTCCAACTTTCAAAGGAAGTCTTGATCTGGATTTTCATAACTTTACATTTATAAATGAAAAATATTTGATCCTCTGAGGGCTTGATTAGCAAGCAAAGAAACAATGCTTGGCATTTCCTTTTATTAACATCACAGTATTTTGACAAAACAATAGATTTTACTTTTGAAATCAACAAAGTATTTAAAAATAGATGCTTTTGCCATTATTTAAAATACTGTCTTAAATTTTAAGACACAAATATCCATCTTGAAGAAGGTTGTAGCTCAAACTGTAAAACATAAACCATACCATGGCAGCTTTTCTCTACATGTTATAGTATTTACTATCTTAACACTTTACATAACAAGCTCGGAGTTCCCTGACATCTTAGAACCTGACTCCAAGCATAGTGTACTTAAGTATTGACAAGTAACTTTCACTTGCTTTTACTTGTTTACTTTCACTTGTTTAAGCTTAAGTAAGTGCAGCAGTAATTTGTAGGAAATAAAAATCATTTCTATGATATTAAACACCTAAAATGAAGGAAAAAATGACCAGAAGATTACAATATATTATTTCATACAAAATTCCTAGCAAGTGAATCAGTATTTTCTTAACATCTGAAAAACTAAAGGGTGCCTTTCAAAGGAGCAGAGATTTTAAAGATAAAAACTGGATAGCCAAAAATGAGAAGAATGGAAGGCCAATAAGTTTAATTTACTGAAGAACAGTTGTTTATCTGAGTATACTGTAGTAGTTCCTTTCAGTTTAGAAAGTACAGTCAGATTTCTTCAAGAACAATATAAAATGGAGGTTTCATTGCAACCTAAAACTGCTTGCCAATTGGATAAGTGAGGGGCTTTATTTATATTACACTTATTCACCATCCCTCTAAGCACCATCATAGATTTCACCTTTACAAATTAGATACATATACATGGCAAAACACGTTTCATCCACATTAGACTGAAAGAGCTGACCATTTAAATGAACCAGAAGTTCAAAGTGCCAAAATGATTGGCTTGCCATGTCCTCCTCTCCTTCTTCCTTTTCTGAGACATATGGGGGGGGGGGGGACTCCACACTTTTAAAAATGTCACTTGGAAGTATCATGCATCAGAATGTGCTGGCAGAAGGCACAATATATTTTCTGAATGAACTCTAAACCACACTGCATTTATTTTATTTATCTAGCCATGGACATACTTCTGCTTTGATTGTACAACACCTAGCAATAAGCTAATACCAAGCAAAACTGTCAAATTTTGCACTTAAAAATTGTTTCAACTAGGTTTGCATTTGCACCAGTACTTTTCATTTTAAAAAAATATTACAGTAGCCAAGTTATTAGATGGTCAAAGTGCAAATTTTTTGAAAAGGCAAATATACATCTTTTTCCACTACCAAGACAGACAGTCAAGCAAGCAAACAAACAGACAATACAAGGTCTCTTTTAGCCAATTAGGACACTAATGAATCTGTATGATCTGTTTCTCCTAAACAAAATGAACTATTTCAGTTTCAAATGCCAAAATACATCTTCCAAATGAGCCACAGAGTGATGGCCTAGGATAGGTTATGGAATATTTAATACAATTCATGAGGATTAATTCCCTCTTCTGCTACTGCTATTGATACAGAACTACTGTCTTAATCTTTCTGTACCATGAAATATTTATTTTAGATTACCAGTATAATGTATAACAATGTATAGATTATCCAGACTCAAACCTGTGACACAAAATGCTCAGTTGTATTGTACAATTCAATTAGTTAGTACATTATATTCTAGGAGGTAATGCCAGTTGTTACAAGTTTTAATATATGAAAGACCAATTTTCAATAATAATAATAATAATATCCCCCTTTTCTCTCTCTCTCTCTCTCTCTCTCTCTCTCACACACACACACACACACATATACAGAGAGAGAGAGAGAGGGAGAGAGAGATTCTATCCCAAATGCTTTGCTTCTCTGTATTTTTCCTACATCCTTTCCACACATTTATAAATCTACGTAAATAAACCCTCTATTTATCGCTTGTCTGTGATCTGTGTGTATTTGTGTTCTAGGATGTGCTTTTAAAAGTATGGGCAGAACTGCTAGTAACCAAACTCCCCAAATAAAATCCCTTTAATTCTTCCACTGGAAAGAATCATAATTAAATGCTCAAGATCTGTCACAACAGCCAGCCAGAGCAAACAGATCTGACATGCTTTGCTCTTTTTGGCTTTGAAAAGTGTACTACAAAGAGGAGGGCATTCCTTGAAGAAGAAGAAGAACGGTTGACTCTTCAAGGGTTTCAGGAGATACAAGGATGACCTATTCTGCTGGTCAAAGAACAAGGGAGGAGGGGGAATCTTGAGTAATGGATATTCTAGTTTTAATATAAGTAAGCTTTGTACTACTAAAATCTACTATGTTCCTAAAGAAATAAACTGAATATCTAAATCTGAGGATTCCTAAAATGTCATTTTTCTCATACTGTTCTATCCATCCCCAACTCTCAGTCATACAATAGAGGTCTAACCTATAGATCTGCGGGAAAATGTGCTTATTGGTACCTTACCTTAATTTAGAAACGTCCTGTATTTATAATTATTAGACTTTAGGTGTGCATTTCAGAACTTCTGAAAAAGAGTACCTATTTGTGTATAACATGCTGCTTCAAAGCAGTATGTTCTACTGTATATGTTTAGGGTATGTTCTCTGGGTATATAATGAATGGAAGCTAAAGAAGTCTAGCTGTCTGGATGGGAGAGTTCGTGTTCATGATCTGAACCCCGAAAAGTGGAGAGTAAGTGTAATAACTAAATAAAAAAAAATAAAGAGAGTAATTGATAATATAAAACTTGACAGTGACATTTGGAACTAGCAATCAGAAAGTTCAACATTATATCACAAAGAAGATTTGAATCCTCATTACTTCAAGGGTGATATGTTCCTAAAATGTAGGCCATATATTTTAAAAATATATTTCCTGATTTTCAGAGTTTCATCCTAAAAATAATTCCTAAGGTGTCTGAAGCTTTAACAATATATCTTCTAAAGAAAAAATTGTGAGAACCACATTAATCAGAACAAGATTTCTAGCAACCAGATCAGTATAGCTGGAGTTGCTCCAATATTAGACACAAATGCCAAACAATCCAAGCTTTGTTCCCCATCTTAGGAAAGCAGCAAGACTGCTTATGGAAGAGATATTTGGTGGCTGAAATGCATCAGGTATGAGAACAATTTAACAGTTTAATCCACATGAAAAATTAAATATAAGAGACAAAAAGAAAAACTCACCCTGAAGACAGAAAGTACCTTGCACTAGGAATTAGTTGCTTTCTCTAGGGAAAAGTAAGAATCAGTGGGCATGATTCAGGCTTCTATTGTAGCGATATGGGTGGTTTTGTTTTATGTTAACTGATGTTCAGTGGTGAACCAATTAACAACATAATTTTTTTCATAAAAAATTCTTTTCATGGTTGTTTTCAGTGTTTCTTTTAGCATCAGAGTAAGCCTCGTTCAAAGCCCCAGAGTGCCATCTTCTGGCTATTTCTGTCTCCTGAAGCAAAATTAAAGCTAATGAACAATTTACCTGTTTCTTTCATGGGGAAACAAAACAGCAGTTCAATAGCCAACATTTATTTATTTATTTATTCATTCATTCATTCATTTGCTGTCCTATCTTTTTCCCAGTATATTGGCTCACAGTATAAGTTAAAACATAACACAATTAAAACAGTCTAAAATGCAGTTAAAACATAATGATAATATCACAGCACACCTTAATTAAAAGACATCTGCCAAAAACCTTTAGCATGATGCACATTACATAACTTTGTGTATACCTAGCTACAGTAGCAGAAGCTCTAAGAATGCTATTAGTGAATTGTGAAGATGCATGACAAGACACCAGCAAGAGTATCTCAATGCACCTTGGGGTCTACTAATACTAATCAGCACTCCCTAGTTTTTCTCCTGATGCAGAACAAGACCAATGCACATTGGTCCCATTGTGAACTGGTCCACAATGGGACCAGTACACGACAGGAGCAGTGCTGGCTTTGATGTGGATTATTCCCAGATAAGTAAAAATAAGATTTCAGCCTAACATTTTTATTTCCTTTCTGATCTGAAAGAAATGCTTGGATGAAAATTTAAAAAATCACATCAATGAAAATGATCCTCATCAACCTACCTTCACTTTCACACTTATATTCATTGTAGGGGAAAAACAGGGAGGGAAAAGCAAAATAATGGTGGGTTAGGAAAAAAATCACCACTGCTGTGAAAATGCAATATCTATGTTAAAGATCATTAGGAAATGAAACAAAAAAAATACTTCCATTATTGTAAAGCCTTTCTGTAAATCTTTATGTAAATCTATATATAAATCCCTCTTGGAATGCTGTTCTGGCCAGTACACCTAAAAAGGATATGGGAAAACTGGAAAATGTACAGGAAAGAGGAACCAAACTTATCAAGAGGCTGGAGCAACTTCCCTGTGCTGAAATATTTCAAGATTTGGAGGCTTTAATAAGTTATTTAAAATGACAAATTGGAGAAGAATATCATCGAGGTGTATAATACTGTGAATGCTGTGAGTTGAATGGATGGGAAGTCCCAGTTTTAGGGAAATTGTGGGGTTTAATTAAAATAATAAAATACAGTACAATTGGAGGGAAGCTTGTTTCCTCTCTAAAAACAAAATACAGAGTTATCGTCAATGGCTAAATGGTAGGAGACTCAGGAGATACAAAAATCAGCTCTGTATCAGAGGTTAGGTCAAGCCTACAATAAAATCAACCTGGATTCTGCAGAAGTTTAGTCCTATCTCCTAACCTTTTCAGAGTTCTCTGAAAGTATTAATAAATACAAGAATGGCAATGAGCCAAAACTTATGGTTAGCTTGGATTTATCAGATACTTTTGACCTGTGCATCCTGAACAGGCTATACCATATCAGGATAGTTCCTTTAAAGTTGAGACTAAAACCCAGAACAGATTTACTTCCCCACAGACATGGAAACCACTGACCACAATGGGTGGCAGAGAAATTTTGGTAGAGAGGTGGTTGTTTTTTGTTCCAATATAACACATATTTGCCACACAGTGCCATCTACATCTGTGCTAATCATATACAGAAGAAAATTGGGCTGTTTTTAACTCTGGAAAGGATTCAAAGATTCATTTCAAACCTGAGACATTAGTTTGTTATACAGATTCCTGCCTCATTGCAATGGCCTCTGATGTCCTGATACACATTTTGATCACTCCGTGACAAAGAAAAGCACACATCTCCAGACACGAACTACAAGCCCATTTCCAGGTCAAAAGTGACTGGATAACAATCAGTCTCCTCTAAATCTGGACAAACACAGTCACAACCAAGATAAAATATGACCGTCTCTGTAACCCCAAATTGTTAATGTGCATATTAGTTTCTGAAAATAGTTTTTTGAAAAGAAAAAGGTGGAGGCAGAGGGAGAAAGAAAGGGACCCTGGAGTTTACTAATGTCTTATTTCTCTGCAATTGCAATTTTTCCTATAATCTGGTTCTGAGGGAGTTAATGCACCTGCCATTCTGGTGCTGACAAACAGTTTTTCAGATGAAAATGGAACATTAAAAAAAAGGAGGGGGAGAGAGAGAGAAAGAGAGACTCAATGATTGCACTCTGGAGACATCCTGAGTCCTGCCAATAACTAGCAGGTACCAAACACATGAACATTTTTGACTGCACTATGATTGATGGTGTGTATTTGTGGCTTGCTGCCTAAACCTCTCTTTTGCTTCGTGCATCTCACTTTCTACTTCCCAGCTTTCCTCCTCTTCCTTCCACCACCTTGGCTCTTTTGAATAAAGACATTTCAGTCATTTGGGATAAGAAGAATGATTAATCTAGTGCTTTCCCTTTTTTGAACTGTTTTGTTCTGCTGGGAGTCTGGGAAAAATAAATAATTGCTTCTGGGGAATGATAGGTTTTTGTAGTGAGTGAAGGCCTTTTCTTCAAGCCATGTCCAACGTTCATACTAGGGAGACATAAAGAGCAAAATCTTTGCCAAGAGATTGCACTGACCTGGGGTAGTTTGCTACCTGAACTTAAGGATAAGACACCTTTCCTCTCTGTGCACTAAAGCTGGCAGGATCTTATTTAACAATGGATAGTGGTACTGCCTAGGCAGGACTATAGGGCAAATGTCCAAGGCTCCATTCAGCAGAATAAGCAGAAGGGCCCCCAGACACAAAAGAGGGTATTTACCATGTTTTGAAGTAAGTGTATTAATATACCAAAAGAGACATGTGAGACTCTTGAATCTGAAGTCTAAAATTACCATATTGGCCCACCAAAGACTGGATATGCTCCACTTCATCTCTACAGGCACTAGGCCAAGGATGTGCAAAGAGAGATAGGCCAGGCCACAAGGTACATAGAGTTCTTCTAGAATCTTAGCTGACATACCTGACCCAGCACCCTCCTTGTCAGGTGTTTTCCTCACGAGGCCTAAGTCTAAATCCCAACCAAATAAAAGACTGATGTATCATTCATGTTCCACATGGTAGGAAATATAATCCCCTAACCAGCATAGGTCCCAGAACAAATCAAACCAGATCTGTCAGCAAGTCACAAGAATAGCAGTTTTAAACTCAGAAGAAGGAGGAATGCAGATAGGAGGAAGGAACATCAACTATCTTAGATATGCAGACGACACCATATTACTAGCAGAAAATATCACAAATTCAGAAGAACTACTAAGGAAGATCACAGATTAAAGTGCAAATGTAGACTTAATGCTGAACATAAAGAAAACAAAAAATAATGACCATGTAAGAAAATACATAAATTCAACTTAAACAATGAAGAAATTGAAATAGCTAAAGAGTTCCCATACCTAGGATCAAACAGTGATCAGAATGATGACTGCAGTCAAGAAATAAGACTAGGAATGGAAAGGGCAGCTATGAAAGAACTATATAAGATCCTAAACAGTAAAGAAATACAACTGAGCACTAAATTCAGAATCGTCCAAGCCATAGTATTTCCCATCACCATGTACAGATGCGAGAGTTGGACAATGAAGAAAATGGATAAGAAAAAAAATCAAATCCTTTGAGATCTGGTGCTGGAGAAGAGTGCTGAAGATACCATGGACAACCAAAAAGATAAACAAATAGGTTCCAGAACAGATCAAACCAGAACTCTCCTGGAAACCAAGATAATGAAACTGAGGCTGTCATATTTTGGTTACATCATCAGAAGGCATGACTCACTCAAAAAGACAATAATCCTAAGAAAGGTGGAGAATAGTAGAAAGAGAGGAAGACTGCACACCAGATGGCTAGACTCAATTAGGGAGGTCATAGGCATAAAGCTACAAAACTTAAACAAAGCAGTGGAGGATAGTGAGGCTTCAAGATATCTCATCAACAGGGTCATCATGAGTTGGGGCTAACTCAAGGGCAGTTAACAACAACAACAACAACAACAACAACAATAACAACAACAACAGGCAAGTCACATGCTCTCAGGTGAAAGCAATGGGATGGGAAATTGCCAATTCTTCACTGGACAAATTTTGCCAAGAAAACTCCATGATAGGTTTGCCTTATGGTTGCCATAACTCAGAAATGACTTAAAGTCACACAACAACAACAACAACCTCTACTGGGTTCCTTTCTCAGTGAGTCACTAACATAGAGTAAGGTTCATCTAGAATATCACATTATCTATACCTCAACTTTTTTGAGGACTAGATGTGCTATCACTGTGCACTTTACCACCAGTGAATCATTAGACCATGCTTGCCCTATTCATCCCTATAAACCAAGATACAACACTGTAACACTACACTATGTCAGACCTTCCTTCTTGTCAAACTTCCCCAATTAGTTTTTCTTATCCAAAGCACTAAAACAAATTAAAAACTTTTTTTTTTCTAGTTCATTTTAGGCTATGGAGCTTTTAAGGTCTGTATACCATATCTTCAAGCATATTGCTTATTTTGTGAGGTTTATGCCTAAGAGACCAAGATGGAAGTGTATAGAATGGAAATGTGTTTGGCTGGTTACTGGGGGAAATGGCAAAAATCACAGAGAAGGAGGCACAACCTACTTCAAAGGTGGGAGATGGAAGATTTTAGAAGAAATATGAAACCATACTGTTCCCAGGAAAGAAGAACAGACTTGAAAATAAAGAACAAATATTAGGGTTTTTTATCCTGTCATTGATTGCTATACTGGATTGTCTACCTATTCATGCCCCCCCCCCCTTGTGCCCTTCTCATGCCCTATTACTGTTTTGAGATTTTAGGTTGATTACATACTCTCAGCCTCAAGAGTTTTTATTTTTGTGTCATGGGGTTATTTGGGGCGGGGGGGTTGATGCTGTGAGCTATATTTCAGAGGAAGACAGTTCATCTCATGGTGTGCTTGTCTATTTGTGGTCAGGCTGGTCCATATCATTGTCAATTTACTCATTGCACCTAAAAAAGGGAAATGGGAACCCAAAGGTAAGGGTAAAACTCCAGTCAAGCGGCCTACCAAAAGGAATTTAATTGAGCCTTCCTCATCAGACTCTGATTCTGAAGGGATCCCTTGCAATGAGATTATTGAATGCATTCAGGTGCTGGAAGGGGGTGGGCAGGATCATAAGACTGTTAGGAGTTCTAAATCTAAATGATTCAGTACTGCAATTTTTGCCTGTCTTGATGAATTAGAGCAACAACGTGCTCAACAGGCAGCAGCTGCTAAGTCCATTTCTGCGGCCGAAACTGTTCCAGTCTTTTCTGCAAATGCTGCTGGTGGCCCTGAAATTGCTGATGCTCCAAATACTTCAGGAAAGACTTCTGACCCACAGTCTATTCCTCAGTATGGTTATGCTTTTCCATGGGTTACAGATAATCTGTTTAGGCCACCAGGTAATTTGTAGGGCCTGCTTTTAAGTAATACCACTTTGCCTTTTCTGCAATCGCCATGGGGGAATCTGGTTAAAGTAAACCATATTCCTATCACTCTCTGTATTAGTTACCAGTTGGGTTCTTGGCACACATTGTGGAACATACAATGGTAATTTCAGTTACATGATAGCTTCAGTTGCATAGACTTTCTGTGTCTATTACAATGAACCAAAAGATCTGTGACTAAAGTCCATCATTCTACTGTTGGCAGCCATCCAACTCCAAGGCTGTAGGAAAGCAGGAAGTAACACAGCATAGGACACCCATACCTTATCCACATTCTCCCCCAAATGCATATCCTAATGTGAATTAGTGTCAGCAGTCTCCTGGCATTTTGGAACTTTAGTAAACATGAAAAGCCCTTCACATGTGTTCATCCAAAGGGGTTTCTGCTAACTGAATCATAGTTCAAGGTTTATCTACAAATGGACATTTACATCTCTTCCTAACACTGCTAGCACCACCTTTAACCATTCACAGCAGTTCACTAAGCTTTAGCCTAGGTAGCTCCCAATAACAGTGAATATTGCCATTTTCCCTCTCACTACACACAGACTGAGGGTTTGAGAACACTTGTTGCTTCAGAGAAAATAAAATGATTAATCATCTGAAAGCAAGGCATGGGATGATATATTACAATAAATGCTAGAGGCTATCCTACTAAATGCTCACTGTGGCCAGGGTCCAATATAACTCCTGCATAGCAAAAAACCTTACCAGCATACATATGCTAAATCCTAGAGTTACTGAGGCTTCCAGAGGAGGCTGGAAAAGCAGTGGGCTATTCCAGCATCCAGCATCCACAGGTCCAGTTGGGCATTTCCAGTGTCTCACACTAGGCCAACCAGTGGCTGGGCTTGTGGGAAGAGGGGCAGAGCTGCACCTGACTGTCAGGAAAATAAGACAATTATATACAGCTTGAGTCTCCTTTATCTGAATCCCAAAATCCAGCATACCCCCATTCTTTGTGGGTGGCTGAGCTAGGGAAACTTTTGCTTTTTGATGGTTCAATATACACAAAATTTGTTTTATACACAAAATTATTAAAAACTATATAAAATTACCTCTAAGCTATACATTGTATATGAAACATAAATAATTTTTATGTTTAGACTTGGGTCCCATCTCCAAGATATCTCATTATGTACATATATTCAAGTACAGGTATTCCAAAATTCAAAAAAGAAAAAAAAAACCTTTCAGATAAGAGAGAGTTTTGACGTGTATCTACATTCATGCAAGGAGATGTTAGATTCCTGAGATAATACAGTATGTTCCAGTTGGATCCTGGCTATTGGTGACATTACTTGCTCAAATTTTGGGGTTGAAGTATTTTTTTACTTATATTTTAAATCCCATCCTAGTCCAAGATTACTCCAAAGGCAGAGTGCAAAGGGAAGGAGAAACCATATGATTGATGCTAGTTGTCTCATTCTGATCTCAGAGTGAGTGATGCACCACTGACATGCTGGGTGGCACAATGAGACACATGTGCGAACAGTCACCCAGCATCAAAACTGAGGGACTGGGGTAATGAGGAGAACTTAGGGCAGCTCTAGGGCCAGTGCCAACAGGACCTAAGTCCAGAACTGTGCTTTTACCAGAGCTCAGTTGCTTTTTTTAAAAAAAGAATTAATCATGCTACTTATTATAAAATCTCAAAATGACAAGTTACCATCAAAGCTGGCTACTAAATCACACCTTAATGATTTTTTGCATTATTTGTAACATTACTCATTACCTTTCATTTATTTTAATCAAACTATAAATGTTAGAAGATGGCCTAAAAATTTTTTAAATCCTATCAAAATGCCACTAGAACAGGATTTTGGTCCCCAAAAAGTTAAAAAGAAAAAAATGATGTGTAAACATTACCCATTACAGGAAAAAACAGCTATGTTATCCACCACTGTTTTTTAGGGAAATGCATGTAATTATGTCCACATTGAACGTAATGTGTCATTGAATCACTGTTACGTATAGCCTGTAATTTCCAACGCATTTTTTTCTGGCTTCCCAGTCAAATGCTTAGTGTCTATGGACATATATATGGATTCTATGCACATCTTCAGTTACAGAAATGGACAGAGAAAGTACAGGACCTGAACCCTCATTTTATGGCACTTTTAGCTCCCTAGAAAACACCACATCTGCATCAAACACATACTAAAGTATAAATGTGCACTTTGAGTCTCTTTGCAGCCTACTACTCTGTACCACCCCAACAGAAACAGAACTGGCACACCCAGAGATCCTAAAGGGTTAGCTTCCATCAAACAACTGAAACACGAAAATATATTATTGCTCTTACTTGCTACACAGTTGCCCAGCCAGGTATAGACAGTGGCTGCAATGTCACACACATTTACTAAATGCATAAAGAAAGTTGTAAAGACACTCCACTGATGTTGATGTACATGTGACAAGCTAGAACCTTTTGTATTTGAACCCAAGTTTATCCACCAGGTTACTGTTCAAAAAGATTTCCGTCATCATGACCAACATTTCTCAAATACTGTATCTAAATGTTCCCTTTACAAAATCCCAGACATATGTTTCCACTTCTTTCTAGTGATGCATTTGAAGATAATACAGACCTGAAAGGGGGCCTGCCTGGAAGATGCAAAATGGTTTCATCAGTTCTGATCTGACAGTGAAGAGATCTACCAGAACTATGTGAATATACACTACTCATTACAGAGCAGAAAATTTCATATCAGAGGAATCTGCAAAATAGTACAAGAGTGTCACCTAAAGGGAGGAAAAGGAAGTAACAGGTGCTAATACCAAATGGTTCCAGTCATTATAGGTTAGGACACAGATAATAGCTCTAAGAGAATTAAATGTGGTGCAAGAGATGTTCACTTCCTATAGTAGTAGTAGTAATAATAACAACAGCAACAATAACAATATTTTATCCACCTCTCCCCAAGGCTCAAGTTGGAGTACAATACAGATTAAAATACAATATATAACTATATATAACACATACAGCCATTTAAACACATAGGTGAAAACCCATAACCATAGGATTAAAACAACCATTACACATAAAAATAATCCAGACATAAAATTAAAAATAAACTGCACTATACAAACATGGTTGCGTTCTCTCCAGCCCTCCAGCCTACCGTGCTTTTGATCAAACAGTTTCAGCTGTGTTTGAAAAGAAACGTGACAAACTGGAACAAAGCTGAAACTAAACACAACTGTACACACTATGAGCAATAAACTCTCTTTCAATTTGCTTTAATCTGTCCTGTGAGGAGGAAGAGAAATTGTCAGCTTCAGACTTTTCTTGCCCCTTCCTTTGCTTTTTATTCTAAAACAGGCCCTCCCAAAATGAAAAGTTAATGAATAATCAGGGATTTTGGTTGGGTTCATTTGAAGAAAAGAGTAAGACTAGTCAGAGATTCTAAACCGTTTTACAAAATACATGATTGCAGTCCTCGGTTTCTGAGGCGTGAATCTTGCAGAACATTTTACTAATAATCTTTATTTAAAACAACCTTAAACATTCTTCACACAGCATCCTCATCATATTAAGCAGTAAGCAAAATGAATAATGTTTCTGCATTTCATGAATGTTCCTGCATGCCATGAACTCTATGCTACAGGGAATGAAAAAGATTCATTATCAAAACAACAACAGGCATCAGATTCTGTATAGCATATGCACATGAAAAAGTAGGTGAACCCAATGAAAAATTTAAAATATAAATTTTCTAGTAAAGTTGAAGGTAATGGACGTTTACAGGAAAAATGTGCAGGGGGAGGGGAATGCCATATTAGCACACTTTACAGATTAAAAATCACTTTGGCACTTTGGGAACATAAAATGTGTTATTTCTAACTTAATATTGTATATTAAAAGTACAGTTTATTCAGGAAATTGAATTTACTTTTTTAAAAAATGATACAGCTAGAGCTACAAGGTCCTGGACATTTTTGTTTTGCCAGTTTATGAAGAGCATGCAAACAATACTTCCCAAAAAAATCAATGTTAATAAAATAAAGAAAATTGTTTGTCTCCTCTAGTCCTTTGTAGTGTCAAGCAGACATAAAGCACTCATCCCCATGAAAAGATCAGAGAAAAAGAAACTAAGACCAAGAATTGCAATGCTCTGCTACTCTATATAAAAATCTACTTGCTACATAGGTTTTGAAAATAAATTTGATTCCATAATCCAACATTCTCCCATTTTTAAAAGGGGAGGGAGGAAAAGTCCTCTTCCCACCCCAAATATTTCCATCTTTTCCCTGAAACTTCACATCTCTAACTCAAACCCCCTTTCATTGTCATTTCTGTCACTCTCTAACAGAATCTGGAAATGAATTCCCAGACTTCCCCAGGTAATATAGTCACTAGCCATTTTTACTGAGAAGTTCTAGGAGTTATAGTCCAAAAAGTAATTTTCCAAGCTCTGCCTTCAATATATGGAAGATGACTTTCTGAAGAATAGAGACTTCTTTGCTCATGGAAGTTATTCATGCAATTTAGAACAGCAAGAAATAGGGTCCAAAACACACTGCAGAAATAATCCAGTTTGAGACAGCTTTAACTGCCCTGGCTCAGTGCTAGGGAATCCTAGGAATTATAGCTTATTGTGGCACCAGAGCTCTCTGACGGAGAAGGCTAAATGTCTCACAAAACGACAGTTCCCAGAACTCTAATTTTGCAAAGGTGTGATTTCATCTTAAAAATCTCAGTTCCTATCATGGTTTTAAAGTGTCAGTGCTTTGTGCATGGGTGATGGAGATAGATAATAGGGTATTAATCTCAAGGACTTTTTAAGTCTAGAAAAATTCATGATGCCCAGAAATGAACCTTCTTCAAATTAGTATTTCCATTCACTCTTTATAAAAGTTGATAGAGGGGGAAAGGAAACTGTCTTCTATATTATAAAGAAAAAGGAAGCTTGGAGTATTTGCTTTCTACATTTTGCTTTGGTCTCCACCCTCTTGAGTTGGGGAGGGGCAATTTTTGCCATTGAGATTTCTATGTAAGTGAACATATGTAGTGTCTAATACAATTATTTATGTATTTTTCCTCACTTCTGTATTTTTCACATGCATACTATTTTTGAGGTTAGTAATACTGAGATTTTTATGTGGGCAGATTGCTTTGTCCTTTCCGTCCAATGATTAGTTCCGCCACCTGAAATATTAATGATAATGATTGTGCAGACAGACATGCTATTGTGAGCTGATATAATGCTGGCTCCGTGCAAGGTGTGACTGGCAAACCATGAAGTCAAAGTCATGAATGTGAACACAAAATCCCGAATCCCACTAGTTAGTCCCAACAAATTAATTGTTGGAAGTTACATATAAATAAGTTCTGTTGGTTTATAGGATTGCCCTGGTGGGAACTAACTAGATTGTAGCCAAATATTTTTTTCTACCTGCATTCACAGTATTAAACATGCTTTCGGTTTATATTTGCACCAACATATTGCAGATATGCTTCAAATTATACTTACATAATATTTTTGCATGCTGCTAAATATGTTGGAGTTAACAAACGAGAAAGGAAAGAGGTTGCCGAAAAGTCATCTCTTGGACTGCTAAACATGCATGCACTTCTGGATACTAAGCAATGAGATCTGTTGAAATGTAGAAAATAAGTATTATACGACAAAAAATGGCTGAGGCAGAAATGTGGAAATGTGCAAGAGAAGAGGAATTACAAAATGTTTGCCTGAACCAAATTTGCAATGACAAAAGCAGCTCAGAGGAAGATTGATGATTATTCTATATGGTATCAACTGCTGCATTAAAAACCATGAGCAGAGTACAAATCACAATAGATGATTACAGAGCTCTGTAGCACTATATAATACAACAAATGTTGGCTATGTGGAGTTACCCTCAAATAAAAGATATCCATCAGATTCCCTGAGCTGTCATGAGCTTCCTGGAATACAACAGAATGCCTATTACATTTTTCTAAAAATACAATAATATCTAAAATCCACAAAGCAGTGATAACTTTATTTGGCCACACAAAATGCACAAAACATATGTTGCAAACTTACAAAGCTCCACTGGCTTCTTCATCAGGCAAAGGTGTTAAAAATATACAGAAGGGGGGGATAATGTTAGTCACAAGCCTGCCAATCAAGATGTTGTTGTTGTTGTTGTGTTGTGTGCTGAGATCACAGACTCATCGAATCACAGAGTTGGAAGACAACACAAGGGCCATCCAGTCCAACTCCCGCCATGCAGGAAATCACAATCAGATGACCATCCAGCCTTTGTTTAAAGACCTCCAAAGAAGGATACTCCACCAGAGTTTGAGGAAGTGTGTTCCACTGCTGAACAGCTCTTACCATCAGGAAGTTCCTCCTAGATAGTATGGAGGGATATATATGCAGGCAGGCCTCTCCTCCTCCTGGCCATGTGGCACTGGGAATAAAGCAGTCCAAAATCCAGGAGATAAAATTTGAATTCCATTAGTGATACAGAAAGGTGCTTCCTCTGAGACCCAAGTTGTTTCTGTTCCTTGTGAAGTCATAAGGTTAAAATAAGGTTCAAATAAAATGTGAGGTTAAAATAAAATAAAAAGTCTCCCAACTGTAATAACCCATTTTGGCCTTGTCATCTCTGCATGCTAATTTTATTACAGAGATATGCAGGTGCAAATTGTTTCCGAAGCAGTATGCTTTTCCCCTGGATTTTAAAAAAATGATGCACAATTCAGTTTTCCACTCAAAAAGATTCATGTCTATATTTTCTTGGTCATTTATTAATTTGTTGTACTGATATCACTCCTTTTCGCCAAGGAACATGAGGTAGTATATACAGCCCTTTTCTCTAGTTTTTGTCCTTGCAACAACCCTGTGAGATATGTCAGACTGAAATCACAGGGATGGTCCAAACTCACCAAGTAAGCTAGATGGTCAAGGAGAGATTTGCATGCAGCTCTGCACATTCTTAGTCCAACATGCTAACCACAATGCATTACCATCCCTGCAACCACAGAATGGGTTAGTAAATATTTTTTCCTCTCTTTTGCCTAATTTGCCTCCTATTTTGGAGGTAGCTCAGTGCTTTGTGGGCTCTGTGATGCATGTGGGATACCCCCATACCAGCCAGTCATACTCCAGGCTGCATCAGGCTGCTCCATTTTACCCCATTCCTTGGTATGATGTTTTTGCCCATGCCCTAACAAAGACAGTCTGAATTCATTTTGCAAAGCATAGATACAGTGACAGAACCTGGCATCTAATTGTTGTTATCACAGTGCGGTGACAAATCTGCTCCAGATTTCACTCTGAATTTTACAGATGCTATTGACAGCTTCCAACCCTATCCCAAAAATAAGACCAGCACCTTGGATAGCTCTTTTAATTTTTCTGTTTTACTGCATGTTTCTATTGCATCCAACCTTTATTCTAATCTGGGGCCCAAGAGAGCTCATAACAAGTCAAAAACAGGATAAAGCTAAAAGCCTGGTGACAGAAATACACACACACACACACACACACACTCACACTATCATAATAAAATTACAATAATTTTGTTAAAGTGTACAATCATTTTAATGCATAAGAATAAAGGTTAAAATTCAGCACACACACACCATAAAAACACTTCCCACAACCTATTAATGATTAAATGCCTGTTTGAATAAAAAGGTTAGACTACAGGTTTAAGGTCAGATTAGTGTTCATATTACAATCTTGGAGAGGATTCACTATGCCACTGACATGGAAATCACCAACCAGAACTAGTGATGGATTTATCCCACATGATTTTTCAAAGCCTCTTAAATTGCACAAATGTGTCCTTATCTACCTGTCTTGAATCATGATGTAATGCAGGGCAGATAGAAACAAAAGAGGACCAACAAATTCTTTTAGAATCCACATCCAAAACATTATAAATGCTGCTGCTTCTCCCACCGCCTTTTATTAATTTTATTTAAAAAAGGTTTAACAAGGAATTAGAACAAAACAGTATAAAAAACAAACAAACATAGGCATAGAAGTGGATATAGAAACAGCAGATCGCTTCTGTCCATTTGTGTCAGCTAAACATGGAACATAAAGTCATTTAGTTCATACTCATTTCATGTGATCTGTCTACAGAGTTCATTCGGTGCTCATCAGGTTGGAATGGAGAGTCAAGGTACAATGCATCTTCCAGAAGTCCAGTATACTACTCAGTGCATGTGTAGCCTGGAGAAGAGAAGGGTAAGGAGGTTTTGATGTAACCAATAAAACGTGTCGAGTCCTCATAAAATATGTTGTCTTTTTTACATCCATTGCAGGCTTTTAAATTATAGGAGAGTTTTTCTAATAGTCATGTGTCCCATACCATTTCCCACAAATTACCTAGTTTAAGATTCCCCAATTTCCAGCATTTGGTTATTCCTGTCCAGGCCATTGTAAAGAAGAAAGCAATTACTCTCCTGTGTTTTAACTGACTGTTATTGTTTGGGTAAATGAAAAGTAACAAAAGTTTGGGACATGAGTGCTGCTTTTTTTTAAACTAAGTTTTTTTTAAAAAAAAATAGTAATGGTGTTGACAACATAAACATTGAAGAAATTAAAGCTTGAGACAGTAGCCATTTGGGGGAGTCAAGCAATTTAAAAAAAGAAAGAGAAGCATGTTTCACTGGCTGTTAATTTGTGACTCTCCCTTTTCCTCCCCAAAAGCACCACTGCAATAATCCTAATAGCTGCAGCCACAGCATTTACTGCACATTATGGCATCTTAGAAACTGCTGACTGGCACAGCTGACAACCACTCTACAATGTAATTCACACCATAACATAATCTCCCAGCCTTTTGGATTTCTCACTGAAAAATTATGTGATCATTTTGGGGTTATTTCTGTGTGTGTGCATGTATCTGTGTGTGTGCATGCATGCGCAATTCAAAGCTGGGTTATTGCTATGCAGCAATTCATGCACACTTGAACTCATAGACTGAGAGAAAAGAATGCATACGCAGCTTCTAGCAAATTAGCTCTACGCTCAAAACAAATGAACTTGGTTCTTCTTTTCCTGTCCCTTCAACAGCCGCTTTGAGTTTAAGAAACACGTGTGTTTCATTACAGGCATTCGATTACTTCAACATCTGGATAAGCTGCTGTATCTAACTTTCTCTGTATTACAGGCTGTTTAATCCCTTCTTAATTTCTCTCATGGGTGTTTACACAGGCAGTCACTGAAGAGCAGTCTTGAACAGTTCCACCTTTCGTACACCTCCCTTGGAGGACTTCCCCTCCCTCCTTTTTCAATTAACAAACAATTTGCTTCTCTCTCTTTAGAATAGGTGTCTTGAAACCAAATTATTAAACTTCACTGTGCACTTCCCAGCCTTTTTGGACTATAATTCCAAACATCATAATACAGAAAAAAATGCATTCAATGGTATGTATTTGCACCATTGCAGTTTAAGAAATGATTAACAATTTTTGGTCTATCAATCACAACCAGACATTTAGTCTTGTATATTTTCAATATACATTGCATCCATATAATATAATATAATATACGTAATATAATATAATATATGCTTTGCATTATGCTTTATAATACACCCATTGAACAGAGACCTTAAAATCCTTACTTAAAAGCCTGGATAGCAAATTAGTGCATGACATCGAACATTTCACAAATGAAAGCTGGGACACATGGCCAAGCAATATCAGAATTTAATCAAGATGGCAAAAGTTATTAATGAGGAAAGGACACAAGTTGGATGAAGCTACAGCAATTTGCTTTTGCCCTGAGCTTAATGGGAAGAACTGGATTCTGCCCTCTCTTCTCCTCCCTGCTGAATTGACTGAGGGCAAACTATTGTACTTTTGCTCTCTGAACTGAGTTTATAGCAGTTAAAGAAAGCTGAGAGCAAAGGCAGAAAGTAAGAGGAGGAGAGAGAAACTGGGACATTTTTAAAATAGCTGGGAAAGTTGTGCAACATAAGATTAAACAGGATTGTCCTTGCCAAATCAGCATGGTCAGTGTCACTTAGGTTCAGACTATTAATGCCTGGACCTAAATGAGTTTGAACAACATTGTATTATAGATTGTATCTGTCTCTGCTTTCTACTGGCAATTTGCAATCACTGTACCAGGGACTGGGAATTATTGGGCGAGGGGATGAAATGAATGAAAATACTTTCAATAAAATGTTAAAAGTTTACACTATAATGGAACAAAATTAATCAGTAAAACAAGCCACAGCCAATTAATCAAGTGTACAAGGGAGAGTTAAAATGTTCAGATATAAAACGTACCAAATAATTTTATAAATAAATATTATAACTAAATATCTGATAGACTATCAGTGAAGGTTCAGGGTAAATCCTTCATGAAAGAATTACCACAATCCAGGTGTTGTCAGGAAAACGCTCTTGTACTCACTAATTGGTGGGACACATGAAAGAGTACATTAACACAGTATAAGAACAGGCAGGACTATGTGAGAAGAGCTAATATCACAGAGATAGGGCTGCAATATCATAGAGATGGGACTGCAAGGGACTGCAAAGGTCATCTACTTCTATTCCTGCCATGTAAGAATACACAGCTAGAGACTTCCTATATCCTGAGAGATAGCCATCCAGCTAGTGTCTAAAGACCTTAAAAGAAGGAGAGTCCACTATTTTCTAAGGGAATATGTTCCATTGCCAAACTGCTATTACAAGCAGGAAATTCTTCCTAATGTTTAGATTGAAATGTTTTTTCTTGAAATTTAAGTCCATTGATTCATGGTCTAATCTCTAGAACAGAAAACAAACTTTCTCCATCTTTTATATGGCATCAAGTCAGATATTTTAAAATGCTAGTCATCCTGTTTCTCTTCTCCAGACTATCCATCACCTTGTGCTATTATTACTCATGGAACTTAATAACCAGAGCTTTTACCATATTGGTCTAGGGATGGGAAAATATTTGAAAATATTTGAAAAATGGGAAGAAAACATATTTTTCAAGTGTTGAAAAACCCAGTTGAGAAAAATCCTGGATTAATAAGAATCTTTGCAGTTTGGGACTTATCTGATATAAAATTCACATGTGGCTATTTTGCACAGGAAATAGCATTTTCTGCATGAAAAATACAGAAATATTAATTACTGCTCAAAAATGCTTTCTGCACACAATAAGCTGTAATTGTGGGTTTATTTTAAGTAAAATTTGCATATAGCTGATTTGCATAGAGATCAGTATTTCTTGTTCAGAAAACACCATCTTTTGTACATTTTCTGTGGAGGACTTAATATTTCTGCATGGAAATATTAAATTCCATACAGAAACTGCTGTTTAGTATGAAGAAAATGCTGTTTTATGCAGCAAACAATCATGTGCAAATTTTGTGTAGAATAAGTCCTGAATTGCAAATATCCTTCAAAAACTTTCTCACAGCCGGAAGAAAAATGCTGAAATTAATAATTACTACCTTTGGAAAAGAAATAGTGAAAAATTACATCCTTAAGGGTCATCCTTCTATGGGACATATTTCATCTTGTCTGATTTTTCTGTGTGGTGCCTGGCTAGAGGATTCCAGGTGAGTTCTGGATAGAATGATACTATATTTTCTGGAAACTACTGTTTATGCTGCATAGAACTGCATTGGTGTTTTTAGCTACAACATCACACTGTTGAGTCATGTTTATTTTGTGGTCTACTAAGACTCCTAGATCCATTTCACATGTACTGTGTTGCCCATCCTATATTTGTACGCTTTATTTTTTTTTTCTGTTTAAATCAAGTAAGCTAGGAAAACCTCAGTCGGTTAGCCCTTTTTTCCCCTAACATCTCAGCCAGAACTCTAAACTACATAGAAAACCCTTTTTTCCAGACATCACTTTCAGTTTGGAGGAAATGGTGCCATCTGATGGCTCCCAGCCCTTCCCCAATTAGACCATTCTTACTACACGTTTCTTTTTTTAGCCCAGATAAATTCACACAATTTAAAGGATGGGAAGATAAGGGCATTTATACCATACAGGACTTATTTCAGAATTCTAGACCTAAAAATACAGAAAATATTTTAAATGTGTTGTTGCCTCTTAGACATAAATTACCTCATTTGTGTCCCAGCTAGTATGGTCAGGAGAAACCCCTGATCGTTGACCATGCTTGAACAAATGTGTACAGTTCCAGGTCCACCAGTGAAGGGAGGTTCATCTGCATTGCATATCTGTATGGTTGAAAACTCCTATGGGAGGGGGTACTTTTTATAAAACAGGGTGGGAGTTGGATATACAGTTGGTTATTTCAGATGCAGAATGGCATCATATATGGTCATGTCCTTATAAGTCTAAGTCATTTGCCCTATGGAAAAACACATTGAAAGTGGTATACAGATGGTATCTGACCCCTGTCCAGCTAGCACAAATGACAAGGAAGACATCTTCTTTGTGCTGGAAGGGTTGTGGGGCAAGAGGTACATACCTACAAATGTGGTTGGAGTGCCCAATTGTCCAACAATTCTGGACACAGATTGTTCAATTGATGTCAGACATCACTAAGCAAAAGGTTCAACCCACCCCGGAATTGCTTCTCTTGTCTTATTTGACAATAAATTTCTCCATCATAAAGAAATTATATCCTTTTCAGTTGCTATAGCTAGATTAATCATTGCCAGAAACTAGAAAATAGGTCATCTGTCCATGGATCAATGGTGGACAAAGTTCTGGGAAGGATGGTTAATGGAGAAGCTTGCAGACGATGCCAGGAGAACCTCTGAGGCAAGGAATTTCAACCAGTTCAAGGAAAAGTGGTTACCTCTTATAGAATATGTTAACTCCAATTCCCATGCTCATGTTCCACCACAGCACCACAGAAGATTTTGATTTGGAGTTTTGAATGAGACCTCAGTTCTGTAAATCTGTATTTTAGCTCATGTTTCTTAAAGTAGAATGGTGATGTAATTGTGTTTTACCTTTTGTAAACAATAAAATATATTTTTTAAAAAAATCAAGTAAGCTACATTTATCCCAGTTGAAATTCAATTGCTTAATATGGCATTTCCCTGTTGAAATTCAATTTGTTGTTTTTTAATTGCATAATGATCCTATCCCCTGGGATGTTAGCTATCCTTCCTGATTTGATAAACAGAATCTCTATTTCCTCATCCAAGTCCTTTACAGCAATGGTGAACAACATTGGACCCAGGACACCCCACTAATAAGTTCTCTCTAGGATGAAGAGGAACCAGGATGAAGACAACAATTAGTTTTATGGTATCCAGACATTAAACTATTTGTGGACTATAAGAAGAAAGTGTACATGGAAATAAATTAGCAGCCATTAAAGCCATTAAAGCTGATACAATGGAAAATTTACAAGCCTCTGAAAACTGGATTTAGTCCAAATTTTTGCAGGTATGTTTTGAAGCTTTTGACATTTCAGAAGCCTCTTTAAAGGCAGCCCCACATAGGCCATAATACAGTATTGTAAGCTTGATGCAACTGATTCACACTACCTTGGGCCAAGATCTACTGCACATACATCAGATGACTCAGGTAAAATACTCCTGGCCATTGCTGCCAGCTGATCTAGAAATACTGCTGGATTCAGAAGAACCCCATAATAGTATATCTGGTTTTTTAAGGAAGATGCTGTTGTGTCTAAAACAGACACCTTATTACAGTGGGTCCGCCTCATCAGCATATTAGCTAACCATGGATTGGAGCAACTGCAGCAGTGTGTGCATGTATGCATGAATACTTGCAGAAAAACTGATGTGGACATATGCACACTGCTGCCCACTGAATAATATGGGGCTTGAGTATCCACAAATTTTCCAGTCCACGAGGGGAACTGGAACTGAACCCCTGCAGATGAGAAGAGTCCACTGTACTGTATCAGTCAACAACATAAAATCATAAAAGTTTGGGTCAAAGGACTATCATGTCTGTTGTTGTTGTTGTGCTTCAAGTCACCTCCAATCCAGGATTGTCATTGCGTTGTTGTTGTTGGTGGGTTTTTTGCAAGTTTCTTCACGGGGGGGGGGGGGGGGTGCCATTGCCATCCTCTGAGGCTGCGAGAGTAGGACTCATCCAAGTTCACCCAGTGGAGTTCCATGGCTGAGCAGGGATTTGAACCCTGGTTGCCAGAGTCATAGTCAAATGCTCAAACCACTATACCACACTGGCTCTCAGTGTCTAGCATCTTGTCTAGCATCTTCTGAAACTTCAGTTTGCTTGCTGACCTACAGCCCAGTACTGATTCCAGATGTGAGTTCAACACTTACTTTTTCAGCCCCAGAAGAAACCATATGGTCAATAAAAATGCTTTATAGGTGGCCCCAATTTAGTCAGGACCTCAAAATGTATTCCTAGTATAAAACTAACCTGGTCCAGTCCTATTAGACTAGTTTCATAGGCAAAAACAAGCAAAAAAAAATACTGTATGAAATTTCCAGACAGTTTCAACTAAGTATGGCTTCAAACCTTAAACTATTAATAACGTTCACAAATATAGCAAGAAAAGATGTCTTTGTGTCATTTACTGGGTTTCTATCCAAAATCCACTTTGCTTACATTTGTTTCAGGCAAGGACAGAGGGCTATATGGTTCAGAGGACAGCAAAAGACAGAGATTTCTACTTCCACACCACTGGTTTATATCTAAAGCTTTGGTGAATTACTGACATTAGAAACAGACTGCTGTCTCCATTTACTATCAATAACTTTCTGGTGCCAGCCACTGCTTGGTAGGTGGAATTCAAGGGAGTAAAAGCAAACCTGTCAGTCTTGTAAAGGGGTGAATGTGTGACTGAGCCAGTCTTTTGGCCTGCTACTAATTGCTTCATTACTGATGCCACTTCACTGATTTCCAGAGCTATGTGCAAGGGCAAACAGAAAGGAGTGCTGTATGGGTCCTCTCATGACAGATTTCCACTCTCTGGAATCTCACCGCATGAGTTCATACATTAGATACACACATATGTTTCATTTCAAACAAGCAACTATAGCATAGCCTATTCAAGTACACAATGCAGAATGCAAGTTCACAGCCCTGAATCCTATTGGTTAGTCTGAACTAGAGTCAATTCATTGAATCAACTCCTAAATGATGACCTCACATATAGGTAAAACTTACAGGCTCATTGGGTCTAATCTAGTTGAGACTAAATTCAGTATTTAGGCCACGCAAGACTGAACACCAGCTTCCATAAATAAGATATTTATGGAATACCAAAGCCGGGTGCTCCTATTCAGAGATGCTGAATTGTAGTATGAGGAGAAATCCCTCATAAGAACATGAGAGCAGTTGTTCTCCATCTAGCTCACCATCCTGATACCCCCATCTTCCCACTTCAACTAGATGTTTCCGGGAAGTTCAGAAGATGGAAATAAGCATCCTTCCACTCATAAGTGATATTCAAAGGCATACCTGTCTAGGGATTAAATTAACAGGATGCCTTGTTGGTGTACTCAGCATGGCAGGGGGTTGTTGAAGGGAAGAGGGAAGGTTATAAGATGTGTAGAATCCTCCCTTTATAGTGTTAGCTTCACATGCTCCAGATCTACAGACAATGGCCCATGACATCAAAAGAAGGATTGCCTCAATAATGAGCACTTTAATCCAGTTTGAGACCACTTTAAATGCCCGGCTCAGTGCTAGGAAATCTTGTGAATCATCATTTATTGTGGCACCAGAGCTCTCTGACAGAGAAGACTAAATGTCTAACAAAACTACAGTTCCCAGAATTCTCTAGCACTGAGCCAGGGCAGCTAAAGTGGTCTCAAACCTGAGTATTTCTTCAGTGTGCTTTGGACTATCAGAGTGACATGCTGTGTTTGTATGTAAAAATCTGACTGAACAGAGTGCATTTTATTTATTTTATTTTAATCAAATATTTATATCCTGCTCTAAATTCATAGCCTCTCAGGGCAGTACACAGATAAAGTTAATTTAAAACTACTTTGAAAAATTTATATTTAAAGCAATAATTTAAGCAGTCTAAAAGATATTAAACAATTTAGCAATTAAAACATTGAGCAGTGTAACAATGAAAACAGTTTTAAACTTGTGCGGTTTTGGGCAAACCCCCAACCCGAACCAGAAAAAAAAAAAAGATTTGATTAAAAGCCCTGTTTTATCCTGGTGCTGGAAAGAAGCCAGTGTTGGTGCCAACCAAGTCTCTGAGGGCATTCTACAACCAAGGTGCCACAACAACCAAAAAACCCTCTTCCATATTCTTGCACAGTGCATTGTTTCCACTGGTGGGACAAAGAGAAGGGCCCCTACATGCAGAGAATCACCTTGCCTGAATTGCCTGAAACTGAGGGGATTAAACATTAGCAAATATTTGTTGAAAAGTATATCCTTGAAAGCAGAGAAAGCAAAGGTGTTTATCTCAGCAACCGCAAAAAAAGTTTTGGTGTTTGGATTATTTCAGAATTCGAAATTCTGGATAAAGGAGACTCAACCTGTAGGGAACTCAAAATCCCTCATGAAATTCCAAATCCTAGGATTCTGTAGGACAGACACATGGCAGTTAAAGTAGGAACAAAGTGCTATAATCATGCAGTCTGGACACAGCCCAATACTTGTTGCTTCAGAACCACAGCAGGAGAAGCTTTTTCCTTTGATGTCCCATTTGTGGCCTTCCAAAACACACCCAGTTAGCCATTGTAAAAAACAAGATGCTGGACTTCATAGATACTTAGATTGATGTATCACAGTTCTTTTAATTCTTCTAATTTACAGTTCTTCTAACATTCTCAGGCTCACCAAATAAAACTGACATCATCAGTGCATTCCCATTGCACAACATATTTCTGCTAGTTAAGCAAAAACTGCTCACCCACTGCACTGAAAGCAGCAATCCTTCCTCCTTCTGATCAGTTTAACATGCTACCACCATATGGCATTTCATAATCAACCATGAAGTTCTACTTCAAACCCAGCACTGCATTTATAATATTAGTATATGCAGCACAAACACCAATGTTTTGGAAGAAAAATGTCCTTTTTATTGGACTCCTGCTGATACCCCAGCTGTTAGCCAACACTTGCAAAGTTTCTCTTTCTTTTACTTTTATGATTAAAAAATAATAATAAAGCCCTAAGCATTTTTTTTCCTGAGGGAGGGGGTTTGGAAATTTCACATCTGAAAGGTACATTTTGCCCTGCCCCACTAGGTCTGTATAACCATGTTAAAATGTTTTTATTAGATGAATTGCATCATTAAATTACATTATAAAAACTAAAAATGCACCATTAATTTTCAAAAACAATAGTAAATACATCTCATTTCCAATACATGATTCTGCATTTAATTTTTGCCCCAAGCCATGGGGGAGTTTTTTTCTAACAGTCTCACTGTCTCCCATTATGCAGACTATACAAATAGAGCTAAATTGCCAAAGAGATTTGTTGTGGTGGTTGTGGCTGTTGCCAAATGTCTGTAATGTGAAAATAAATGAATTTCTAATCGGCTGTTGCAAAAAGAAAAATTACTTTTTGATCTCGGCTCAGCCAAGCAAGAATCTACCTACCTTGTATAATAGGATGGCAGGGCAGTGTGTAGGGTGGAGAGAAACAAAGGCTAGACAGAGACAGACATGCTAGTAAATTAGGTTAGCACATTTCAGTTCTATATGAGTGGCGTTTCCTAATTGAATATACACAAGTTCCACTGAACTATATAGTCTTATTGCTGGAGGGTCTTCCCATTTAATGTAGCATTGGTTCTAAATAGCCATAGATCACTTGCGTTTATAATGAAAAGAATGAAATAAAAGCACAATTGCCCCTTCGAGTGAAGGTATAAAAAAGCTGGTAAATCAAAGAAGAATGGGAAGATACATGCTTGCAAAAATGATAACTGTTAATGTTGTAAAAATGCATGTTTAAGTAATGCATATCTGGTCCTAATTGGGACTCAGCTATGACCCTGTGATCTGTTCAAGGACCACCCTGCTCACTGGTCGAATACTATGATGAAAACATACAGACAGAACATCACATAACGATGGGCCTTCACAAAATAAATACTGTACTGGCACACATACATACAAAAGTGCATTCGAACATTACTCAGTCTGCACAAATGCCTTCACTTGACAATAAAATTTGAAGACAAGCAAAGAAAATAAGGACAAAATAGTTTAAAAGATACAATTGCCAATTGATGCCTGATTCTAGTATTTCCAGAGTAATTTCCACTGGCATTCATTAATGGGTAATTAATTTCACATGCCCCAAGCTGACCCAGACAATCACTCTGTTGAGCTGGTTTTGTGATGTGCTTAAGTGTCTACAGTTTTGTAGTTCCATTGTACAAACCTCCTTCCCACCCTAGTTCTTCAGTAATGGGCATGGCAATCCTGCAATTGATTATAATGAAAGTGATAACCATGTGCATGGATTTAAGCAATGGAACTTAACACCAGCTGGTTCTTGTATATTTCTATTGAATGCAATGTTAAACCTGTTAATTATCCACACTCTGTGCAAATTGTTGAATTTCCTTTGTGCTATAACAGGTTATGCCAGACACTTGGAGCTCAGGGTAGTTACTTCCAGACTCTGGAACCCCCTGCTAACAGTTTTGCAATAGTACCAATTGCCTGGAGAGAGAGTAAGGTCTCCTTCACTGGGTGTCTTCAGAAAGAGGCTGGACAGCTACCTGCTGGTAATGCTTTTGCTGGAGATCCTGCATTGAGCAGGGGATTGGACCCATGGCCCATGGGGCCCTTTCCAGCTCTATGATTCTATATTCTATTACTATACAAACAATATCAGTATCAGCAGTAGAATTCATAGTAAAAAGGTGGCTGGCAGTTGAATGTGTATTCTTGAAGACCATTGTATTTTGAAGTAATATAGCCACTATGTATTGGCTACCTGTAGAATTATATCTGTGACAGCCTAGTGATGTGTGTATGTAACTGATAGCATCTGTGAATGAACCCTTTCTTCCAAGGCAAGTCAGTCTGGCTCCATCCATACTGAGCTTTCACATAAGTAGTCAAAGCAATATTATTTTATTTAATCTTTCAAACTGGTTTTAAAGCTGGATTTTAAAACTTGTTTTCATACTGTTTATTAAACTGGTTGTAAAAAATAGTTCTGATCTGCCTATAAGGAAGTTTTATCTTCTTTTGGGGTAGTCCACACTGGCCAAATAATGCAGCTTCTAACTACATTGAAAGTTGGCTGTTTAGATGACACCAAGGTGAAACCAGGTGGAAAGCGAAGCAAAACTGCACTCTGGGGCTAAATTGGAGCAAAAAGGAGCTGGGCTGCAGTCCCATTCTTCTTTCAGGCAAGGCTGAATGCAGTTGGCCTGCCCTTCTCTCCCTCTGGATGATGGTGGATGGAGGGAGGGCTCTTCTTCTTTCAGGCAAAGCCTGATGGAACTGGCTTGCCTTTCTCTCCCTCTGGATGATGATGGAGGGAGGGAGGGGATGGATGTGTTCACAACAGCAACAAAATTGGAACCATTATATAGCAGGGTTAACAACACCCAACACTGTATTCCATTCAGAGTTATAGAAGTTGTATCCCCAAGATAAAGATGACAACCTACGATGTTCTGATTGGTCACTTTAAACAACTCTAGTTCCTCCTATCATGACTCCATCAGATCTCTGGCACAATCACATGACTATCACAAGGAAAAGTTGTTAGTGTGAAGAAAGTATTGTTTTCCACAATTAGTGACCCATTCAGCCAAAAGTAACATACTAACTTTGCATGACACCTTGGGATCAATAGGTCTCTTGTTTTTGCTGCCTCCTGGAATGCAAGGTGGAGTGGGTGACTGATCAAGTGGGAAAGTTGTATTGAGCTTTGTCAATCTCAAACTGAGGATATTTGATGCAAAAGCACTACTCTTCAGGGTAAATCTGAAAACACCCTCTCTTCACTAACAGTTTCTATGTCAAGGTGTTGTGCTTAGAAGTTCTTGCTATTTTAAAAGCAGTATGTTATATTGCTTAATATATTGTTGAAAAAGTAGTCTGTTGAAAAAGTACTCATCACAACAATGGGAAAAAGAACTTGTTAGATTACAGGGTAATCTGTTAGATTACAGATTAATATCTGTTACTATTTTTGAAAAAGAAAAAAACCCTGAGAATTTATAAATGAATAATAACAAACTTGAAAATTTGGGGCCAAAATGTCTTTTAAACCAAGTAACTTTGGAAAGATACAAGAAACCACTAAACCATTAGGCTAATAAAGTTATTTTGCTATTTAAGTAGAATGTCATGTTTGTTTTTAAGTGGCTTTATTGCATTCTTGTTACCCTTCCCCAAAGTAACTATTAACAGATTGTTATGTTACTTGCGAGTCATAACTCCTGAGCTGTGTCCTATTGGGGTGAAACAGACTGCCCCAAAGGGGCAGCTTGAAGCTATCCCTGAAAAAGCCAGATTGGGGCTGCAGCAACCACATGCCACAGCCCCAATCCAACTTTCTGCTGGCCCAAAAAGAAGCAGCAAATTGCCACTCCTTTTTGTGCCAGCAAAAAGCCGGCTTTTCCACCCTGCCGTGGCTTTACGGTATTCCTGTGGTATGCAGCATGTAAACAGCACCGCTGGAGCATCTGGAAGCCCGCCTGTGTCTGGGCAACCGGGTGGCTTCCAGGCATCTTGGGGGCATGTGGCATCTAAACGCCATGCCCCCAAGCCACTGGGAAGCCAGCGTTTAGAGCCCATCTGTTTCACCCCTTGGAGGTTTATTTTGGATGTATTAAATTGTTCTCTACTCTACTGGAACAACAAACCTTAGTATCAGCTTCATCACCAGCCTTTTGAATTGCTAGTTTAGTTTTAAGAACCCTTTCTCTATTTTTTAGAAGGCATATTAATTATTCCTAAGCAGGTGCAAATTTCACTATATATACCCTCCCCAATTCTCTTTATTATTATTTCTTTGACTCCTTAATGGCAATTGCAAGCAAAAAAATCCAGTTAATGCAATAAAAGGATTTATTGTCACCCAAATTTACACCAGCAGTTTAATCATAACACCTTTTCATCTGACATACTTTTTCGAGAACAATTTGACCCACAATTTGTCAGCAGGAAAATGGCCTTGTATAAAATGCCAGGAGGAAATGAATGCTAATAAGTACCACCACAGTCTTTCATTCTTCTAATTGCCCAGGGAATTTAAAGGAGACAGACTTATTTACTCACAGTAGGAAATGCACTGCAATAAATTATCACCATTATGGGTTTAAATAAGTCCCTGGCATAGGTGGAATGGGGGTGGGAGGAAAAGATGATAAAGTCCTGGAAATTTACATATGAGTAAATGGATAGGTGAAGGCATGTATCTCTATGTCGGTAAGAGAAACAGCAAGGTGCCCATCTATATTCTTAAGACATTTTTGACATTTTAAAATGATGTCCACAAAGCTGAGGCCTTTCTAAAGGGATACATGACAGAATTTATAATTTTAGTACTAGACTTTCCCCACTTAGCATTTCATAGGTGAATGGAAGTTTTGGAGCACTGGATATGTCTTCAGTTCAATATATAACTTGTTGTATTGTTGTTTGCAATATGGGACTTAAATTCTGACTGTTTTTACAATATTCATTTCAAATTAGCCCCACAGAAGCCAGAAGAGGTAAACCAGCCCAAGAAATTTTGCAAGTGAAAGATTAAATATCTTTTGAGCTTCTGTTTTCATCTATGTAAATCAACTGGATTGGCATCAATACTGCTGACAGAAGAGGCTCATCCAGAGGACAGCATATTCGATGGAGGCATGTAGAAATGGAGGACGTAAATCCTCCAAGGAAGAGAAACAACCAGCTACTGTTATCCTCATCACACTGCCCAGTGTCTCCCTCCTAAGGCAGCTGCCTCCTTTCACCTAATGCAGTACTTCTCAAATAGTGGGGCACGCCCCCCGGGGGGGGCGAGGTTCCGTAAAGGGGGGCTTGTTTGACCTCGGCAAATAACAATTTTATAGACAAATGATACTATTTACAGTCGCGCGGGGGGCGCGAAATGTTTTTTTCTTCCTAGGGGGGGCATGACAGAAAATAATTGAGAAGCACTGACCTAATGGAAGGGATTGCCTTCAGAGTATGTGTAAGACACAAAGTCCTGACTACAGAAACCATTTGAGGTCCCTACAGTGAGCTTTACATTTGGGACAAAACAGCTTGACTTCTGTAAAAGTGAAAAAGGCCATGTCTCACTTTCTTGTGCTATTCCTTTCTAGTCGATCTTGTGTTTTTTTGCCTGCCTTTTTTGCCACTCTTTCAGCTGCAAGTCTCTCATTCCCTGAAAACAAATTGCCCACGGCTTGCTTTCCCATACATCACTGCGTGTGGACCAAGCCTTATCAACATTGTTCTGCTTTTCCCATCTATTACCCAGTTTGTTTGCACTTTTATCCCATCGTCCTTGCACAGGGGAGAAATCATCCATCATTGGCACATCTGCCACCTGTCTCAAAGCTGTCAGTAGTGTGACAGCCAACATGACAAAACTGTTGTAAAACCACACCATCTCTGGGGCTCCAAGTTAGAGATTAAATGCTACCAGGAAGGGGGGGGGGGGGGAAATAGGAAGAGAAGAGTAAAGATGTACATAATAGTGGTTGGAGAGACATCAAACCTACAAAGTCTTCAGAGACAATAAAACGATAGACAATTAGCATGTTCAAAAGTCCTTAAAAAGTTTGCATTGATTCACAATAAAGGGGAAGTGTCATGGGAAGTTAGTGTAAACTGAACAAATTTTGTGTTGCTAAACATCTGGTACATTGGCTCAGCTGAATACGTTTGTGGCCTATTTTAAACATTACATAACAAAAAGAAAAAGAAAAAAGAGTTTGCTACCCAGTGTAAACTAAACAATGAACTAAAGCCAGTCACAGTTTTTTGACATTCCAATGTAACATGCTTTCAAACACCTATTTTTCATATACACATTGACATTTGTTGTAGGGCAGTCATATGATTTACTAAAATTATTTTGAATTTTAATTGAGATTTTAAAAAACGTTTTTATCTGTAAGGTACCTTAGGTCCCTCCTGGGAGAAAGGCAGCATACAAATGAAATAAATTAATTAATTAAAATAAATTAAGGGGTAAAACATCCTCTCTTTAAAGGCTGACCAGCCCCAGTCTGGTTTCAAGACACAGAACCATAAGGAGGGAAAACAATACCTTAAAGTTGTCCAGCAGCTGTTTACAAATGGGCTAATATAGCAAGATTAATAAAAATGTTCTCATTTTCCCACTCCCAGCTTCTTCTAAGTAGAGTCTATATCAAATTGGAAATCGCTTTGAATATTTTTCAGGCAGATATATTTGTGTATACACATATTTTTGAAAAAGACATATTTGTGTATACAGATATTGTGATTCCATTCTTCCTGCTGAGATGCTTTTTATTTCTAATTAAATTATAGCAATTATTTCCAACTGTACATATCCAAATGTGTTGTTGTTGTGTGCCTTCAAGTTGTTTCTGACTTATGGCAACCCTAAGACAAACCTATTGTAGCGTTTTCTTGGCAAGATTTGCCATTCCCTTCCCCTGAGGCTGAGAGCGTGCGACTTGCCCAAGATCACCCAGTGAGTTTCATAGGAGTTTATCACACACATGTTTGTAAACATTCCGAGGTCTCAATGGTAATGGAACGGGACGGATTTTATCGCATAGCCTCGTTACCGAGACGTTTGCAATGGGTTCCCGTTCCGTTCCATTCGCCTAAAATGTCCCCGACGATTCTCTTCCGCCCTTCCTCACCAGTAAACTTTATGAGAATGGAAAATCCTCTGTGTGCGATATCCTAGGCGTTACAGTTGCATCCCCGTCCGATCCCTACAGTTATGACGGGCCATCATGATATCTTTCCTTTACCAGGTTCCCTTGCAAGATGTTTTAACGACTTTCATTCCTCAAAATTATAGAACATCTAGACATGTCTCTATATGAAAAATAAAGCAGGAAACAGTGTTTGATACCACAAAAAGATTTCAGGTAGGTATGGAGTACTTCTACCAGATCAAAAAAATTGAACGTTTCATGTGGAAATGTGTCTCCCACATGTCGTCATCCCACAAAGTCATCACCTCTTCATGCCACCAATTCTTCCTAAGAATTGGACGTAACCACCATCTCTGAGGTGATGGAAATGTGGATAGCCATTCAAGGAGATCTGTGGGGGGTGCGTCCTCTACATAAGCTCAGCAAGGGCATGTCTGAGAGCAACTTTTTAAAAAAAACAAGCGGTACATAAGTGTCCTCCTTCTTCTCCGTTCCTGCTCCATTATCAGGTAACGGGAGATGGTATGGAGAAGGACCAAAACATGAGAATCCATCTTAGGATAGAACACACAGGGAACGAGAATGCCCCAAGCTCCTTTTTAAAACCGTGCATAATTTTCTTTGTAAACTGCGCATGCGCAAAGACAGGGGATGGTCGGGGAGTCATCGGGATGGGACCTGGCTATGCGGTGATATCCGTTCACAGCGAGGTCCAAAAACAACAACAGGTTGTTTTCTCCATTAGCGGTGTGCGATAGACATCGTTCTTTTCGCGTTCACATAACACTAAGAAGACTTAATGCCATAGCGTTCGTCGTCAGCCCGTTTCCTGATCTGTCCGCCTTGTCAACAAGAACGAAACGGGAAAACTGTGAGTCCGATAAGGTTCATGGCTGAGCAGGGAAGCAAACCCTGGTTTTGAGTTGCAGTCCAGTGCTCAAATCACTACACCACACTGGCTGTCATATGTCCAAATTAAAATTTATGTAAATACACTGTCTTTTATCTTCTTTCGTGGTTATGCATTTCTTCTTTTTAAAGCAATATGTAAGTAGCAAACCTAATTTCAAATGGACAGTTGTGTTAACAGAAGCAAAAACAGAACCTGCGCAAACAGTGGCAACATTTGGTATAGCTAGTGCGAGGACTTTTCAGGAGAATCATTTGCTGAACAAGCTACATTTAAATAAAAAAGAATTAAACAAATTGAAGTTACACAGGTGGTTTTCACACATTTCAGAATAAGTCCAATGAATTTAACTTGACTTGATGTTCTAATGAATACAAGGAGGAGTGAATGGTATTGTGCCCATCACCAACCTCCATGCATTCAGTGTTCTTATTTCACAGAGCCCAGACATACAAGCAAACTGTTCTAGTGTACTGCAAGGTACCATTATGCACAGAGAGTGACAACATGCATGTGTTTTGTACAGCTGTAGGTTCTACAGGGATGATAAATGCGTGAAACCTGAGACCAAGAACATGAAACCTGGGGCTTGACTAGAATCTTGACCCTTTCTTACTCTAATATTTTCACATCATGGCACTTTTTGTATCATAACTAGTGGATATCACAGACAAGAAGAGCAAATTCCTCATTACAGGGATGCTACTGTGTTCTCAAAAGAGCTATGTAACGGTAATTTTTTTGGCTTTATGTGAAAAGCATAAAGATTTAATTCTACATTTTGAAGTATTTCAGATACTCAGTTTGGCTCCAAGTGTTTGCTGAAAATATTAGCAAGTTTTATCCAAATGTTTCAGTCTCCGAAGAACTGGTGTAAGGGAGGGGTATCAAAGACATAATAAAAAATACTAACCCACCAAGAGATGGAAATGTACAGTAAGTCAGAAAACAAATGCTGATATTCAGTATCATATGTATAAATTCATAACCTAGAGATATGGATTTCTAACTGTTTCATATTCAGTAAGACTACTTAAGCTTACTGTTAAGCTATGTCATTGTCACCCCAGCTCATTTTAGCACCTAGCATCAGGTGAATGAGGTCTGTCTAACTTCCAATTGGGGCACAAGGAAGATTATTTCTTCATTGCCCCTTGCACTAGTTGCAAGATTGCAACAATCAGAAGTGGGACTTGTGAATTAATTGACCCCTGACACAAGTCCTTGTTGCAACCTTACTTCTTGGCCAGATGGGAGTGAAAACTTTGACCTCCTTACACACTGGAAGCTGAACAGACTTCCCTAATCCAATCTGGTGGCTGTCTCTTAAAGTGGGCTGAGGGAGTCAAGTGAGGAGCCAAACTAGGATTCTAGCAAACTTCTTAAAATGTTTAAGTGGCTTGGCTTTGTCACCAACATCTGTCTTCATATTCTCAGAAAGCTGTTTTACAAATGACATTTGTCTTGAAAAATAATACTGGATTAGACTATACATGGGTGTAATGGTGAGACTGTATTAACAAGTGAAGTCATTACAGATTGGGTCTCCCATATCGGGAATTCCAAAATCTGAAATACTCCAAAATCCAAATCTTTTTTCTCTGGTGGCTGAGCTAATGACACCTTTGCTTTTAGTGTACACAACCTTTTTTTCATGCACAAAATTATTTTTTAAAATTGTGTACTTTATAAAATTACTTACAGTCTTTGTGTATGAAGCTAATATTTCTTGTGTATAAGGAACACAACTGAATTTCATGTTTAGACATAAGTCCTATCTCTGTAGTAGTTTTAGTGTTGGACTACAACTCTGAAGACTAGGGTTCAAATGCCCACTAAGCCATGAAACCCACTAGGTGACCTAGGACAGATCATATTCTTTCAGCCTCAGAGGAAGGCAATGACAAACCTCCTCTGAAAAAAAACTGCAATAAAATAAAATTTAAAAACCCAAAATCTGTCATAGGGTCACCTTAGGGTCACCATAAATTGGAAACAACTTGAAGGAACACAACAAACCAGCATAACCTGGGGAGAAATCAGTGAGATAAGAGACTGCGGCAAGTTTTAAACAATCTTGAAATAAATGTTTTCAATGAATGGTAATTTGAAATCTTAAAAGTTGTTGTAAATACTTTAAAAGATGTTTAGAGAATATAGGAATGGTAGCAGAACCTGTCCATTTCATGATCAAGAACCAAGTTCAGCCATTATATATATGAGTAAGAGAATTGTTCTGCTAGTCTATTTACTCGGTGCTGGGGCAATTACCTTCTATAGTCCCACCATAATACTGCCTGACAATTTTGCTCAGCAGGAAATAAGGATTGTTATGGCTAAGAAAGCATGGAGAAGCTTGTGTGTTCCTTTCTCCTAACTCCTTTAGTGTTTCTGCTAAATAAAAATCCATTTTTATTCTTAAGAGAGCTGAGCAGAGCGGTGTTGTTTTATGTCCCAGTTTTTGCCATCAGTGATCTATGTCCCTTTTACAAACTTATCTCTGGGTTTTTGCTCCGTTTATAAGCTAGGGGCAATCTTTCTTTCTTAAAGCTTCCTTCCCTCACAGTCTGGAGGAACCTTGAGATTTCCTGCTGGTGATTTAAAGGGCTATAACACTTGCAGGCTAGATTTGTTTTAGTGTCCATAAAACTCAAAAATTTCATAAAACAATTGGTGAAAATAAAATTACCAAAAAATGATGTACTGCCAGCAGACTGTATAATAGTTACGGGGAAAATGGAGAATATGATTCACTGGGGTATAAAAATGACAATGTATTTATTGCAGTGCAGTGACAAGAAACTAATTTGTCCCTTTTACTTTTCAGACAGGGATAGAATTCCGATAGTTTTTTCCCCATGCTTTGCCTCAGCAAAGAAGCATAGCACTGTTTAAGCAGTTGCAAGACTTCTGTTTGAGGGTTGAGCATGGAGTGCCAGTGGATCTCTTGTCTTCAGTGTCAGCCTAAATACGTAGAAACTGTTTCAAGCCATAAATGAAAAGCTGTTTTCAGTAAAAAGTATTATTAAAAATGAATTGCATACCAGTGAAAGAGGGTATATGATGAAAAGAGAGAGAAAGGCTGGAAGAGGTGTGTAGGACGAAGTGAAGTCAAGCCTGAAACTCCTTACTTATAGATGAGGAAGAAAGTAACACAAAAAGGAAATACAGCAAGGAACCGTAACTGCTACTCTTTATCTCTATAGGTCTCTTGCCAGTAGAAAATCATAGAATCATAGAATCATAGAGTTGGAAGAGACCGCAAGGGCCATCCAGTCCAACCCCCTGCCATGCAGGAAATCCAGATCAAAGCATCCCCGACAGATGGCCATCCAACCTCCGTTTGAAGACCTCCACTACACTCCAAGGGAGTGTGTTCCACTGTCGAACAGCCCTTACTGTCAGGAAGTTCCTCCTAATGTTGAGGTGGAATCTCTTTTCCTGCAGCTTGCATCCTTTGCTCCGGGTCCTAGTCTCTGGAGCAGCAGAAAACAAGCTTCCTCCCTCCTCAATATGACATCCTTTCAAATATTTAAACAGGGCTATCATATCACCTCTTAACCTTCTTTTCTCCAGGCTAAACATCCCCAGCTCCCTAAGGCGTTCCTCATAGGGCATGGTTTCCAGACCTTTCACCATTTTAGTCGCCCTCCTTTGGACACGCTCCAGTTTCTCCACATCCTTTTTAAATTGTGACGCCCAGAACTGGACATAATATTCCAGGTGGGGCCTGACCAGAGCAGAATATAGTGGCACTTCCCTTGATCTAGACACTATACTTCTATTGATGCAGCCTAAAATCGCATTGGCCTTGTTAGCTGCCACATCGCACTGTTGACTCATGTTCAACATGTGGTCTACTTGGACTCCTAGATCCCTTTCACATGTTGTCTCCTTAAGCCAGGTGTCCCCCATCCTATATCTGGGCATTTTATTTTTTTCTCCCTGTTGAAGTTCATTTTGTTAGCTGTGGCCCAGGTTTCTAGTCTATTCAGGTCATTTTGAATTTTGATCCTGTCCTCTGGAGTATTAGCTATTCCTCCTAATTTGGTGTCATCTGCAAATTTGATAAGTATTCCCCCAATTTTTTCCTCCAAGTCATTGATAAAGATGTTGAACAGTACTGGTCCCAGGACAGAGCCCTGTGGGACCCCACGGGTCACTTCTCTCCAGGATGAAAAGGTGCCATTGTTGAGCACCCTTTGGGTTTGTCCGGTCAACCAGTTACAAATCCACGTAACAGTTGCCTTGTCTAGCCCACATTTTACAAGCTTGTTTGCAAGAATGCCATGGGGAACTCTGTCAAAGGCCTTACTGAAATCAAGATATATTATATCCACAGCATTCCCTTCATCTAACAAGGTGGTAACTTTATCAAAGAATGAGATAAGATTTGTCTGGCATGACTTCTTCCTCTGAAACCCGTGTTGAATGTTAAACCCATGTTAAATGAATAACTAAATATTACCTCTTGAAGTCACATATTCACTTGTGCACATGTTGTGCAAAACGATGCTCTAAGTTTACAGCAAAGACTTGTAAGAAAGAAATGGCAGTCATACAAGCTATGTTCAGAAAAGGAAGAAGCACTAGATATTATATTACAGAAATGCATTGGTTAATGGAGCACACCAAAGAATTTGAGAACAATATCATCCTATGCTTTATAGATTATAGCAAAGCCTTTCACTGTGCAGATCATGAAAAAACAAATAAACTTTGGATCACTCTAAGAAAACATTTGATTGCCTTGATGAGCAACCTATACTCAGTACAAAAGGCCACTGTAAGGACATAATATGGAGAAACAGAATTATTTTCGTGTCTCAAGGCAATCAAATCACAAAGGTGTGTTTTATCATGTATCTATTATATTTAATGCAGAACAGACCATGCAGAAAGCTGGATTAGATTTTGAGAAAAGAGATGAAAACGAAGAAACATCAATCATTTAAGAAATGCAGATAACAACATATTATTAGCAAAAAATAGCAAGGAAAAACTACTTATGAAAGTCAAAGAAAAGAGCACAAAAGAAGAGTTATAGATGAATAAAGAATAAAAAATAATGTCCACAGAAGTTCACATAACTTTAAAGTGGGCAATGAAGGCATGAAAATTGTTAAAGATTTTCTATACCTTAACTCAGCCATCAGTCAAAATAGAGGTTGCAGTCAAAGCAAAAGTAGGCTAAAACTTGGTTATCTATGAGGAACTAGATTAGATCCTCAAGTATAAAAATATATATCACTGAATATCAATGGCATAGTATTCATTCACGCCATAGTATTTCCAGTTTTTCTATGTGCATGCACATGGTGGACAGTGAAGAAAGTTGATGGGAGAAAATCAACACATTTAAAATGTGGTGCTGGAAGATAGTTCTATGCATTCTATGGACCACCAGAAGACAAATGACTGGGTCCAATAGCAAATCAAGCCTGAACTTTCACTAGAAGTTAACCTAGAAAAGATATAATACTTTGGATATATCATGAAACAACATCACTCATTGTAAAAGATTATAATGTTCAAAAAAGTTAAAGGTAGTAAAAAACCAGGAAGGTCCCATTACAGGCAGATTGATTCAATCAAGGAAGCCACAGCCCTAAGTTTGTACTGTGGTTAATGTTTTGGAGGACTCCCATTCAAAGGATTAAAATAAATCGAAGCCAACTTGACAACATATCAACAACAAAAGAAGCTATTCTGTCCTCAGCTATTTTGCTCTAATCAAACAATATTTTAAAGGTTCTGTAATGACAAGATCTTTCTATTTATTTAATCATGTCATTAATTGATTAAGAGCTGGGTTGTTAATCTATTGGTGATTGTTTAACAAATTTACTTTTGTGTTTAAATAAAACTTCAAGGCATAAATGTTTAGCCTCATTCCAGATAAAAGTTTGTTGTTACTAAGCATCATTGAGCTCAAAGGAACATATTAGTTATGAGACCAGCTGCTCCACTGACATCAGTAGAAGCAACATCACATTCATTTTAACTAGATGGAGGATTGTTGTTGTTGTTAACTGCCCTCAAGTTGATTTTGATCCATGCCTGTGGATGAGACCTCTCCAAGAGTCCTTGTCCTAATCCTCTCCGCTCAGGTCCTGCAGGCCCAGGCCTGTGTCTTCCCTAATCAAGTCTACCCATTTGGCATACTGTACAGTCTTCCTCTCTTTCTACTGCCTTCCACCTTTTCTAATTATTCCTTTTTCTTCATGATGTGGCCAAAGTATGACAGCTTGAATTTAGTCATCCTGCCTTCCAGGGATCGTTTGGGCTGGATCTGTTCTAGAACCCATTTGTTTGTCTTCTTTGCCATCAGTTGAATCTTCACCACTATTCTCCAGCACCACACCTCAAATGAGTTTATTTTCTTTCTATCAGCTTTTTTCATTGTCCAGCTTTCACATTTATACATTGTGATGGGGAACACAATGGCTCAGACTATCCTCATTTTGGGGTTCCAAGTTATGCCTTTACTTTAGATTCCTGCCCATTTTTCACATAGCTACCCTTCCCAGTCTCCTTCTAATTTCTTGTCTGCAGTCCCCATTCTGATCAATATTTTAGCCAAAATATGGGAACAATTTAACTATTTCAATTGTCTCATCTAGGGTGAATTCTTCTAGATCTTATATATTCATTATTTTTGTTTTTGTTTTTAATGTTCAGCATTAATCCAAATTTGGCACTTTCCTCCTTGACCGTCTTCAGTAATTGCTCCAGACTGAGGATATTGTATACTTGTCTGAACATCTTAAACTATTTTAAAGTCACATTGGAGAATTTAAAGAAAGAAGTGTAGACACAAGCTCATTTCAGCTTTAAATAAGTTTCCAAATTCCAATTTAATTCACCCATCATCAATTTGTAGTTTCTGCACTCATTCTCTTCTCTTTGCACTCATGTTCTGGGGCTTTAAAGAGTACTCTTCATGGCAAAAATGATAAGCAGATTGTGTTTATTATTACCACCACATAAGGTTTAACTTCCCATTACTAATTAAAACCTGTCTTGAAATCTTGGAAGGAAAGCCCTTGATTTTATCAGTTCATCGACTCCTATCGCCCATAAGCAGTCAGGAAATGGCATATTACCATCAGGAAATTTAGCCAAGTGAAGCTAATGGCCTTTCAGCTGCTGTGCAAACAATGAGCAAGATATTAGAAAGTAGCCATTCCCTTATGTTCCAGCATTAGCAAGGCACCTTCCTAGATTACCTAGATTACAATTTCAGCTTTGGTAGAAGGCTATAATGTTGTTATGGACACAGTTGGAGAGGGGGATTTTGGGCTACACTTCTCACAGTACAGGTACCATGGCAGTGGCCATGCTGGCTGATACATTCTAGTAGCTGCAGTTCAAAAATTAAATTTTCCCAACTTTGCATATTCATAATAGCATCATCTTCAGGAAAGAAGACGTCACCAGGGCTCTGATAGTGCTGCTCCAATGGAATGATTACATATCCTCACTAAATTACTTCCATGGGAAAAGGAAGGGAAAGAACCAAGCATATATTCTCCCAATGTCCCAATTTGGCAAGGACAGTCCCTCTGTCATCTGGATTTTCAGCTGCTTTAAAATGTTACAGTTTCTCTCTCTTCCTCCTCCTTTCTCCCTTTGTCTTCAGCATACTTTAATTGGTGAAAACTGAGCAAATGTAGTTTGTGTTCAGTTTAATTCAGCAATGGGGAGAGGAATGAATGGAATTTTATCCTTTCCATAAGATCAGGGCAAAGCAAATCAATGCACCCTCTCTTAACTTGTGTGTACTTCCTCATTAGTAACTTTTCTCATCTTGATCACACTTTGATGTTGCTTGAACACACATGTCCCGGTTTCCAACTGTAAAATATTGGAGGGTATGGAAGAATCTTCTGTCTCCCAAAGGATTAGCAGTATGGCAGCTATAAAGAGTTCTTTGAGAAGAGATACTTAGATACCACATCTCATGCAAAAAACCCCATCAATATAAAAACCAACACAGTAGCAGCTAAAGTTCATGCGAAGACTGGTCTTTCATGCAGAACTCACTCAGCATGATACCATTTCCACTGCCAGAAAAAGGTGCAGCTATGAAGATGAGGACTTGAGGGCATTGTTTCTTGTATAAATTTTGCCTACTAAATTAAATTAGACTTTAATCTTTAGGGGTAGCACACACATACATATATGGAAAAAACACAAATATAAATAAATATTGTGAATGTTATTTTTTTAAAAACCTGAGAAAACACCTCTCTAGGAATCACTAAGTCTCCCAGCATGGCTCTGTGGTCAACCTCTACTGAAAGTTGACTACAGAATAAATGTAGAAGACCTAAAGCCATGATAGTGAACCTATGGCACATGTGCCACTGGTGGCACACAATGCCATTTCACCAGGCACAGGCCAGGGAGAAGGAGGAACAGGCACGCACATAGGAAAAGTCCACGGGGAGGATGACAGGGTGCATGCCCACTCCTCCCCCTCCCCATGGGCCCTTCCTGAACCCCAGCTGCCTCCCTAGGGACAGCTGGGAGGCAGAAAAGATCCAGGGGGAGGAGGATGAGACATGTGCAGACTCCTCTTCCTCCTCCCCACTGGCCCTGCCTGACCCTCAGCTACCTCTGGAGAGAAGCCCATCGTTGAGGTTCACCATCGTTGAGCTAGAACATCCTAGAGAGAACATATTAATGAAATCCACAAATCATCAAATATATGAAAGTGAAACTAGCAATTGAGGGGAGCTGACTGTAGCTCCCATCATTTCTGCCCATTCCCAGGGCTCCTAGGAGTTGGAATTCAAGAACATCTAAAGAGGCACACAATTTCCACTTATATTGTATGTATGCTGTACATCTATAATCATTGACAATATTGAGAAATCTATATTTCACAAATTTCAGTATGATTGTCTAGCATACAGTTAAAAGAAGGGTGGTTTTTTCCCTAAACACCCTGGAATATGTATATAATTTACACACTCTCAAGCGTTCACTCAAGGTGAGTTACAAAAGACACAAAATAGTAAAATAATCATTAAGGCCTACTTCCAATGGCTAATCTTAGCTGGAATGGATTCAGTGAACCAATAGGTTACCAACGTCATCAATGTATTTTTCATCAATTCAGCACACAAATTATGATTTATCAGTAACATCAGTAACAGCAGCAGCATCACTTTTTCCTAGCCCTGATACACATAAAAGTTCACATTGCTAAAAATTATGATAATTAAACTATAATTAAATTATAAATACAAACAAAGAGAATTTAAAATGCATGCCTGTTAAAATGCAACAAATGCACACAATACAGAACATTTGCTATTGTTTTTTCAATGCATAAGCAGCCACCCTAGTTGCATAGCAGGAAAGGAAGAGGGAAAGAGTCTTGGAAAGAGAGTCTTGCTACCATAACCAAAGAACATATGAAACAGTAGTCTGTGCTGAACACTGTGCTGACAAGGAGAAAGGCTGTGTTCTGCTACTTCACTATTTCTTTCAAGATCACTGCACACAATCTGGTAGGTCACAGTTTTTCAATTCCAAGCCAAGCTCAGGTGAAATTGCTGCACCCACATACACCAAAGTTACTTTGGCCTGCTACATGTGGGGAAATGAAGCAACAAAGTTCAGAAGTGATAGAAGAAACTATGGCGTCAGGGATATCACCATGTAACATCACCAAAGATCATTCCCATTACATCACAAAGAGCATCTCTATGGCGGGTTATACACCGCCATTTAGTACGTAATTAATATGTACTAGGGTTAGGAAGGGGCGGTCCCCCTAACCCTAGTACGTATTCTGTACATACAATATGTCGCGGCGTCTATGATGTTGCGAGTCCGCCCCTGGCGCCTCACAATGTCATAGAGGCGCCGCTTAAAGAAGCTCCATTTTGGAACTTCTTTTTCGGTCCGTGCAGGAGCGGCGGTCTGTAACCCTCCCTTGTTTCACATTTTGGGGTCTGAAATCTTGAGCCTGGCATAGTTCTTAGTCAGCCTGAATCATTTTGTTAATCCCAACTAAAACAAACCCATTAAATCAGTGGGATTTGCCCGGTAGGATTCAATACAAGCTGAAGGTGGAGGGGGGGACTCAGTACTATAAATACTTTCCTGTATAAAAATAATCCCTGCCAGTATAATTTAGCCAGTAAGGACTGCAATAAATGGACTGAAGGAAAACTTTGATTTGCTATTATGTGCTGTTTACTAGGAAGAAGTGTTTGGATGGCTGTTGTTGTTTTTTTTAACACAGATCAAAATTTATGAAATGGCATATTCCACCTGTAGACAGGACTTGGTCATTGAGTAGTTAGAAGTGGCAGTTGTCTCAGGAAGCAAACTGTGGCTGTCATGCTAGGGTAGCACACAGGACAGTTTCTACATTATTATTGTTGTTGCTATAGTTCTTTGTTTCTGTTGTATTTTTTTTTATCCTAGGACTGTTAAGAGGAACTTGTGAGAGTTTCTGGATCATTTGCCAAAATAATGGCAAATTATACTATACACCTACAGTCAGGAGGGCAAGCTGCTACCATTTGCTGCTCTGCCTCAATCTAAAAAATGTCATGGGACATCCCTAAATGCTGAGCCAGTGTTGTAAGGTAAATGAGGCAACAGAACAGATAATATTAGTAGGGTAAAGAATGTCATTTAAAGACCACTATAAAGGTTCTTTTAAAATACATCCCTGGATAATTTTTATTTGTTTCAACAGCCACCACTTCTCTTATGATTTCCATTTTGATGGTGAAACTTACAGATCTATGCTTTTTCAACAAACCTGGGTAGCTGGTGTGGAAAGCTAGTCTGCTTTCCTCTTTTCTTTCTGTTTTGTTCTTCACACATGCTCAGTAAATGATTCTGATGGCAGTTGTTTACCTTGCCTACTGTATGTAGTAAGTACATATAGCTACAGTAGGATTACCTAGAACAGAATCCCATTCTTTCCCAGATAAGACTTTGTTTCATTGTTTATTGTTGGAACACTGCTGCCACCCAAGAATGAAAATCTGTGATTACTACACAAGTAGACTTTTAAACTGTGATTAGACCTGGGGTTAAAATGGCTTTGGCCATACTTATAATTTCCTCTGACCCATATCTGCTGTGTTTGCCAAGCACAGGACTTACCTTTTCACTGACATTGGAAAGCTGTCAATCATGCTACTTCCCAGGTGTAAAACATCACAGCAAGGTAGCTGTGATATTAGAATCATAGAATCATAGAGTTGGAAGAGACCGCATGGGCCATCCAGTCCAACCCCCTGCAATGCAGGAAATCCAAATGAAAGTATCCCCAACAAATGGCCATCTAGCCTCTGCTTAAAGACCTCCAAGGAAGGAGACTCCACTACACTCCGAGGGAGTGTGTTCCACTGTCAAACAGCCCTTACTGTCAGGAAGTTCCTTCTAATGTTGAGGTGGAATCTCTTTTCTTGTAGCTTGCATCCATTGTTCTGGGTCCTGTTCTCAGGAGCAGCAGAAAACAAGCTTCCTCCCTCCTCAATATGACATCCTTTCAAATATTTAAACAGGTCTATCATATCACCTCCTAACCTTCTCTTCTCCAGGCTAAACATCCCCAGCTCCCTGAGTCGTTCCTCATAGGACATGGTTTCCAGACCTTTCACCATTTTAGTCGTCCTCCTTTGGACACGCTCCAGTTTCTCCACATCCATTTTAAATTGTGGTGCCCAGAACTGGACACAATATTCCATGTGGGGCCTGACCAAAGCAGAATACAGTGGCACTATTACTTCTCTTGATCTAGACACTATACTTTTATTGATGCAGCCTAAAATTGCATTGGCCTTTTTAGCTGCTGCATCACACTGTTGACTCATGTTCAACTTGTGGTCTGCTTGGACTCCCAGATCCCTTTCACATGTAGTCTCATTCAGCCAGGTGTCCCCCATCCTATATCTGTGCATTTCATTTTTCTGCCCTAAGTGCAGTACCTTACATTTCTCTGTGTTGAATTTCATTTTGTTAGCTTTGGCCCAGCTTTCTAGTTTATTCAGGTCATTTTGAATGTTGATCCTGTCCTCTGGGGTATTAGCTATTCCTCTTAATTTGGTGTCGTCTGCAAATTTGATAAGTATTCCCCCAATTTTTTCCTCCAAGTCATTGATAAAGATGTTGAACAGTACTGGGCCCAGGACAGAGCCCTGTGGGACCCCACTGGTCACTTCTCTCCAGGATGAAAAGGTGCCATTGTTGAGTACCCTTTGGGTTCGGCCAGTCAACCAGTTACAAATCCAAGCTTGTTTGCAAGAATGCCATGGGGAACTTTGTCAACCAAGCTGGTAATTTTATCAAAGAAAGATATCAGATTTGTCTGGCATGACTTGTTTCTCTGAAACCCATGTTGACTTTTTGTGATTATGGCATTGCCTTCTAGATGTTCACAGACTCTCTGTTTAATGATCTGCTCTAGAATCTTTCCTTGTATAGATGTCAGACTAACTGGACGATAATTGTTGGGATCCTCTTTTTTCCCCTTTTTGAAAATGGGAACAACGTTTGCCCTCCTCCAGTCTGCTGGGATTTCTCCTGTTTTCCAGGAGTTTTAAAATATGATTGCCAATGGCTCCAATATTACATTTGCCAGTTTTTTTAGTACCCTTGGATGTAGTTCATCTGGTCCTGGAGACTTAAATTCATTTAGATTAACAAGGTATTCCTCTACTATCTCCTTACTTATTCTGTACTGAAATCCCCCTAATCTGTCCTCTGCTCCATTTTCCTCAGATTGAGCACCCTTTTCCTTTTCTGAGAAGACTGAGGCAAAGAAGGTGTTGAGGAATTCTGCCTTTTCTCTGTCTTCTGTTAGCATTTTGCCATCTTCTCCACGCAGTGGCTCTACCATTTCCTTCTTCTTCCTTTTGCTGCAGACATATCCAAAAAAGCCCTTTTTATTCTTTTTAACCTCTCTAGCAAGCCTGAGTTCATTCTTCTTCTTCTTTTTTTCTTTTTTTATTTATATACCGCTATTCCAAAGATCATAGCGGTGAACAGCAAGTAAGCTAATTAGCAAGTAAGCTAATTTGCCCCCAACAGTCTGGGTACTCATTTTAGCAACCTCGGAAGGATGCAAGCCTGAGTCGAGCTTGGGCCAGTGAATGGCTGTAGTACAGGCATTTAACCACTGCACCACCAGGGCTCCTTGTGCGCTTTAGCTTTTCTGACTTTACCCCTACACATGCCTGCTATTTCTTTGAATTCCTTTTTTGTGATTTCCCCCTTTTTCCATTTCTTATACATGTTCCGTTTAAAACTTAGCTCAGTTGAAAGTTCCTTAGTCATCCATCCTGGTTTCTTGAGACACCTCCCATTTTTCTTTCTCACTGGAACTGTTTGAAATTGTGCCTTCAGCATCTCCCTTTTGAGAAACTCCCATCCGTCCTGAACTCCCTTATCTTTTAGTATTTCTGACCATGGGATCACCCTCAATACTTCTCTAAGTTTACTGAAATCCGCTTTCCTAAAGTCTAGAATGCATGTCTGATTATGCCTGGCTTCTCCTTTCCACTGTATAACAAACTCCAGGAGAACATGGTCACTTCCACCTAATGATCCCACCATTTGCACCCCATTAACCAAGTCATCCTTGTTGGTTGGGATCAGATCTAAAATAGCTGAACCCCTTGTTGCCTCTTCCACCTTTTGAACCATGAAATTGTCTTCCAGGCAAGTGAGGAATTTGCTAGACCTTGAGGATTTTGCTGAGTTTGACTTCCAGCAAATATCAGGATAGTTGAAGTCGCCCATCACTACTACATCTCTCTTTTCTGACTGTGTGGTCATCTGTTCTAGAAAGATATCATCCAATTTCTCAGTCTGACTTGGGGGTCTGTAGCAGACTCCCACCGTAACATCCTTGTTGTTTCCCTGCCCTTTGATTCTTATGCAGATGCTCTCCACCTGGCTTCCATGATTGATGTCCTGGATCTCTTCACTGGTGTAAATATCTCTGACATATAGTGCTATTCCTCCTCCTTTCCTGTTTGACCTATTTCTCTTTAAAAGGTTATACCCCTCTATTTCCACATTCCAATTGTGAGACTCATCCCACCAGGTTTCAGTAATGCCTATTATATCGTATTTGCTTTGTTGTACTAGAAGTTCGAGTTCATCTTGCTTATTTCCCATACTCTGTGCATTAGTGCAGAGACATCGCAGACCATGGATCCCATTTACTTGCTTCTTGTGCAAGTTTTTTTGCCTCCCACTGTTGGGTCCTTGCACTTTTTCTTTTGTTTCCTCTATGTCAGTTTGACTATTTTCTCCAGCCCTTTCGCCTTCCTCAATATTGTCGCCCTTCCCCACGGAATTCAGTTTAAAGCCCTCCTGATCAAGTTCTTGAGACTGTTGGCAAAAACATTTCTTCCAACTGGCGTGAGATGCAACCCGTCTGTTGCAAGAAGTCCCTCCTCATGGAACCGCAGCCCATGATAGAAGAATCCAAATCATTCTCGGCAGCACCATCTGCGAAGCCAGTTGTTCACATCCGCTATTTTCCTCTCCCTTCCTGGACTGTGCCCTTCAACTGGCAGAAGAGATGAGATGACAACCTGTGCATCCATTCCTTTCAGCTTCCTACCAAGCACCTCGTAATCCCTTTTGATGTTCTGCAGGCTGTGTCTTGCAGTATCATTGGTTCCCACATGGACCAAAAGGAAGGGGTACTGGTCAGTAGGCTTGACCAGTCTTGTCAGCCTCTCTGTCACATCGCGGATCTTTGCCCCTGGGAGACAACACACCTCTCGAGACATCTTGGCAGGCCTACAAATCACTGCTTCTGTACCCCTCAGCAAGGAGTCCCCCACTATGACCACATGCCTCCTCCAAAGCTTAGCAGCGACTGTTCCCTTGGGTGGGACTCTCAGGCTTGCCTGCTCTGTCCCTGAAGTCTGTCCATGCTGCTCTTCTTCGTCCTATTATTCTTCGTATTAGCAGTCATGTGGTTTCAGTGTCTCTACCTCTCCTCTTCATTATTCCCAAGCAGGCTGGTTGCCTTTATTTATTCTAATTTCTTTTCTTTTCTTTAAACTTCAATTGCAGTAGCAGAGTGCCAGAATTGTGTAGGAAAAAAATTATTTAAAATAAATTATGCAAAAGTCATCTTGGCAAGAATGTGGCAAGAATGTCAGGATTATGAACAAATCAAGGTAAAGCCCATGGGTGAGACACTGCTTATTCTATGCTTACGTTTGGGAATTATGTCAGTTCTGTCTGCATAAGGTTAATAACGGAAATAAAGTTTTGCTGTTGAAATAAAAAGGACTGATTTACTGAACTCAAAGGAATGGGTGGTTCTGACATATCCTGTCTTTCTCCAGTCCTCCTTCATCACCCTTGCACTGCCAATGCTGCAAAGAACAACTTCCAACTAGACAGAAAACAAGACATGGGCTGGGCTGGGCTCCCACAAAAAGATCTTGATGATGATGATGATGATGATGATGATGATGATGATGATGATTATTATTATTGCCCACCTCTCTAACAGGATCAAGACAGCTTACACCAGAGTAAAATACAACAATACAAAATAAAACCCATTATTCCTCCCTCCAAAACAACTATTATAATTCTAACAGACATTAATAAAATATCATCTTAATTATTAAAACAATCAGTCAATGACAGAGAGCTTCTGGAGCTTAACAGGAGCTTCTTTGTCAGAGGCTTTGTTAACTGAACTATGTATGTCCATTCCATGTTCAAACAAGGCCACAGGGCTTTTCAAGACTATCTGCCTCCTTCACCCTGTTGAGCTCTAAGTAATGAAATATACACTTCTATTTATAATTTATTGAACCAGAAGAAGTCAAGGTAATTAATTTTAAGCTATGTTGTCCTTATGGATGGATGCTCTTTTGTATAAAAATAATGTTTTTCATCCATTCTTGAGCTTGAACACAAAGTCCTTAAGATCATGGATTTATTATCCAAATGCCACAAGTCTTATTATCACTGTTAAACTTTGCCAAAGCAATGAAAGATGCATGTGGTCTTCTGGAATTTTTAAATCCTTTCTTCTATTCTTTGAATAGAGTCTACTATATATTTACAACAGGTTTTGTTTCTTTACTGTACTAAGATTGCCCCTTATGGGATTTTTTTTTTTCAAACAAACTTTAAAGTCTTATTTTAATAAGGATTTTATACAAGTGGACAACAGTTTTTTTCCAGCTTGGCCAAGTTATTAAGATCTGTTCTTTATATTTGGGTTTTGTTGGATTTCATTTAAAATACATATAAATTAGTGCTATATTATATATTTAAAACAGATTAAAATTTGATTGCAGTTAATTAACAACTATTTCTTCATTAAGTATTAGAAAACATGCCACACTGATTATTAACAAATAAAACCCTAATTTATTCCTTACCATTGTTAATATATGTCTATGTAAATGAACCTTTAAAATATTTTAAATTACTTTAATTAATATAATATTGACTACTGATACTGAAATAAAAGGAAAATAACTACAAAACTATCTACATATGTACAAAGCTAACTACATAAAATAACATTTAGTTCTTTTTCCCATTGCCTATAGTGTCTTCACCAGTTTGCTGTTGGATTTTGATTCCTGTTCTGTTTCAGAGCTTTCGTACTGAAATAAGGATATTAAGGAAGTCCACTGAGATGCTGGACATGGAACAGGATGGTAGCAGTCATTGTACTTGGCCTTAGACAGGCTCATCAGCCAAATTGCAGATGATGTTGCAACTAAGTATAATTTAAAGTACTTTGAACCATCTGCTTTTACTAGTACTGCAGTTAATTATTTTTAATTTTTGTAATACGTATAACGTTTTAACCAACTTCTATTTTAAAGTACTGTAAATACTCATGTATAAGTCGACCTCATGTATAAGTCGAGGGCAGTTTTTGGATCCAAAATCATGGGTTTTGCTATGACCCATGGATAAGTCAAGGGGCAAACACTGGAGAATGTTACAAAAGATCTAAATGGAGGGAACAAAGCACCACTTCCCTCCCTACATCTCCCTCTCTGGACCTCTCCCAAGCATCAGTCTCGGCATGGAAAGGGGAAAACAAACCTCGGCGTGTGTGCGCGCACACCCACACCCACACTCTTCCCCTTACCAGAAGCATCTCCAAGGTTCAGGGCTTGCAAAAATAGAGGACAGACCTTTCTCTCTCTCTCTGCCTTTCACCCCCAGGACTCCAAGGCTCATAGCTTGCAAAAATAGAGGACAGACCTTTCTCTCTCTCTGCCTTTAACCCCCAGGACTCCCAAGGATCAGGGCTTGCAAAAATAGAGGACAGACCTTTCTCTCTCTCTCTCTCTCTGCCTTTCACCCCCAGGACTTCCAAGCAAAACGGGGTACAAGCCAGGATATACATTGCTTCAGCAGCAGCTTGTTAGCTCTGGCTGCGCGGGAAGGCTGAGAGGGAAACACACACACACAGAGGGAGAGAGGAGAGCAGGTGCCAGGGCTTCAAACAGGGAGCCATTACAAGGCTACAGAGAAAGGTGGACATTTCTTCTTTCAAGAAATTTATTAGCATTAACTCATTGCTCCGTACATAAGTCTACCCATGATTTTGGAGTTCATTTTGGGGCATAAATTTTTTGACTTATAGTTGAGTATATACAGTATTGTAAGATGGCTTGAGTCTCTTGGTGGGGAAAAGTTGGGTATAAAATGAATGAATGAATGAACAGATTGATTTAACTGGTCTCTACCTTTGGAAAATAAACAAGCAAACAAACATTGGCAAAGTCTGATTAAAGTGGTTGGGATCCTGAAACAGTTTCCAGACAAAACTCACTTTGCACACTTGGGCATATTGCTTTTTCAAGCATCTTCCTGCCTGGATCCCAGGTGATAAAAGTCTTCAGAAGCAGTAAATCCACCATGACACAACACCTGTAATTTCACTCCCTTGGACAATACTCCTAAGTCTTAGGGATGGATACGGGGGAGAAAGATACCACTCCTCTCTTCCAAGGAGCATTTCTTTTTTTAAAGCATTGAGGTGCAAAAAGTATGTGTGAGTGCACTGTGGTTTGTGTGTGGCACCAGCAGTACCATGAAGTCCTAGCCACTGAGGAACATTTGCCCCAAGTGCACCATTGATAATCCAACACTGGCTATTTGTGACTTGACAGTCATCTTTCATCTCTAGTATTTGGTTCACAAACTCCTTTAAAATGGGAGGATGGAGGTGTTTCACATATGAGTTCTAAAGATCTGATTAAGTATAGGGAAAGTGCTGTGTGCTCAGATATTACTGTCAATTTTATATGGACATAAAATTTTACAGCTGCAGGTGACCCCCATATACCTGCTGCTTATACCTGTAACAACATGCACATCCACACTGACCTACCAGCTGCTCTGGCTTTCATCACTCTCTTTCTCCATAATTGATTATTTATCTAAAGCAAGGGTGAAATTAAATCCTCATGTTAGATTACAGTAAAAAAGAGGAGATGGGTAGATGGATGGGGCTGGAACTCATCTAATAAGGTATGGATTTCATGAGCTACTGTACAGCTTTATAGACATAATCTCTGCATCCTGAAATGATAGCTAACAGTTCCTGCTACTCATCTTATCAATTTTCATAAAGAAGGCTCAGATCTACAGCTCAGCATTAGTGTGGGTTGAATGGCTGGCCCAGGAGGATCACTGAGGCTATTGCACTCTTATCAGAAAATATTACTGACTCACCCTCCTTAGCATCACACTATAGCAAAAATCCCAAGCTGCAGCAGGAAAGATTCAGCACAAAAGGGGGGATCAAATGGAACTGCTAGTATTATCATCTTTCATTTCCCTTCAGCAGACATTCTCACTGCTAGAGGGCAAGGCAGAAGCAGCAAAAGCAAAAAAAAAAAAAGAAGAAAAAAAACCTGAGTAAGTTTCCACTCAAATCTACTTATCTTAAATACATGCAATAAAACTGATATGAAAGCAATTTTAATACTCACCATCTACTGATCTTGTAATTTCCTGTGATAATTCTAGGCTATTCATTCCATTACACTGATTACATTTTGCTATTTGGAATACATTGAGCATAATAGAAGAAAAATTCCAGACACATATTTATAAACTGATCCAGGTTATCATGACTATGGTGCTTTACAGACTGCCCAAAAGGGCAGTCTGCCAGTGCCCGTGTTTGCTGCACGAGGGAACCGCAGCAGACAAACTGCATGGTTCCCTCACGCAGCAAGAAGAGCCCGCAAAAAGGGTTCTGTATAGGGTGCCACCATTTTGACGCCCTCGTTACATGTGAAGGGCAAGGCGCGTCAGGAAGCACCACCCCTCACACATAATGACGGCACCCAATAGGGTCTGTCGGGAACACGCCTATGTCTCTGAATAGTACCATAATCATGCACTTTCAATAGTGGAAGAACAGTTTGGGCTAGAACACAGGAATGCCAAATCCAAATAGTTCTGCTGGGATGGAGAATATATTTATTTTTTTATCTCTGCTGCAAAGCCTCAGAGTGGTGGCATGCTCTTTTCCCTTTTGAAAAGTGTTCTGGGAATTACACTATAGGTCATGTGAAATTGTTGACTAGTGCTGCACATTGTTACTGTAATACTGAACCAATACAGGTTGCTCATTAGGGCTGCAATCCCATACACATTTACTGTGATATATCTCAGAGGAAATAATGCTTAAGAACATGTTGTGAAGGTTTCTCTAGGGTTCTTGGGTCTATTTCTTTGTAAGCACTGAAGCTTAAGATTTGAACAAGCAGTTCAGATGATCAGTGAGCAAAAGGCCCAAAAGCGGCATGGCGCCGCCAATACTAGAGTTTGGGAGCATGCAGCAACCACATTCTCCCGAACTCTAGTATGTATGAGTGCCACCATGACTGTGCAGCCTTGCCCTGTGCATCCATGATGCAAGCGCTGTGCAGCGTCCATATGTTGCTGTGCTGTGCTTGCGCCATTGATGCACCACAGTGCACTAATGGTGCAATGATGGAGACGTCCGCATGCGCCCAAAAGAACCCACTTTTAGCGGGTTCCTTTTGGAGCAGGCTCGCACGCAGTTTAGTTGCTGCGGGCTCCCTCCAGAGGAAAAACGGGCGGCTCCAGACCACCCTTTTGGGACAGTGTGTCAAGCCCCTCAGTCTCCAAGGCCAGCCCAAGATATTTTGCAGTCTGAGGCAGCCACCCACTCAAGCCAAGGTGAATAGTACCCAGGGGGAACCAAGTTATTTTGATAAACAAGGTAGAAAATGCTGCAAGCACCTGTCTCCATTCCTTAGCAATAAAAATGCAGTAACTACATACAACATAACTTAGAATTTGCTGCCATTTCATGATAACCCAAATCTTCTGTCAGGGCAGCAGCCTCACTCTGCTCAATAATAAAACCAGCCCTGAGAACTTCTTGGAATCAGTTTTCCAGGCTAAAAGATCTCCCAGCAGAAAAGGGTGATATTACAAGTAGCAAAGGTCATTCTACCAATAACTCTACTGGTGTGTCAGCACTCTAATCTAAATGTCCTAGTTTCTTTGTCCTCCTCCCACTTCCCCACTTGGTCTTCAGCTTACCTCCTGTTACAAACTGAAGTCAGTACAAAAGTAGACTACACTCAAGAAAGGGGAGAGGAGAAGGCAGAATCTTTATCTTCCTTGCAGACGCAGGCAAAAGCAAAAATGCTACAGCCTCTCCTAGCTTTTCTGTTCTTCCTCATTAATAACATTTGCCAGCTTGGTCACACTCTGATGTTGCTTGTCCACACATGTCCCTATTTTCATGTGTGAAATGTTGGGGGATATGTCTTGATCTCACAATTTTTCTTAAGTCCAAGCTATTGGGATACAACCAAGTGGTAATCAGAAACCAGGAGTTCCTGATCCAAAGACCAGTTCTCATTTCACCTTGCTTTCACTTTCAGATCCTTTGACTTTTTCTGCATATAAATATTGTACCAAAAAGAAATTCTAAGGTATGACCAAGAGTGTGAGCACATGGAGCAAAATGCATCTTCTTTGGTCATTCAATATATAAATTTCAGTTTTCCAAAAATAAATCTGTAGGCTAAATGCTCCTGCCCAAGCACACTAAAACACAATGGGCATCAAATTGCATTAGAATGTTTATATTGAGGAAAATTGCATCCTGCAAATCTACATTATCTCTCCCCTCCCTCTTCCCTCCCACCTGCCATGGTCCATTTCCTATTATATTTTTCCCTGCTAACAAACCAATAGATGCTTGAGATCATGGAAAGCCATAAAGAATTGGAATCAAATTAAGTCTACATTCTAACTGCATTAGGTGCTGTCAAGCATAGTTTACTCACTTTTCACAGTTCTATCTAGAGGCTAAACAATTTTGTACCCTTTTCTCTACTAATCAAAACTGATTACTCCGATAATGGACCCCTGACGTTGAACACTTTATGAAGGTAAATTATGCCACACTGAACAGGAAGGGGGGAAACGGAGAAATCACCCAGCAATAAATAGGTCTAAAGATGCATATATTGATCTTGCCCTCATTCTTTATTTCTTCCAATGCTTCACCATAGCCATGGGTCTAATCAATATTCTCAGTGCTGTAATGCCATCTTTCATAATAACATCATAATTGGCTGTTAGCACACTTTGCCCTACAATGAGTTTATACTGAGGCCTTTTACACTGAGGTCTTTTGTCCTTATCATCACCCACCCCACCCTGCCTAATGCTGTCAGAGAGGGAGGAGAGGCAAAATTCAATGCAGCTTATGAAATTCTAAGCACACTATCCCCTTTATCACCAGCTATGCTGAGTTGTAATTGCTGGCTAATTCAGCCAACAAGCACATTCTAATTCATTTACCACACAACTTACAAAGCATATATTACGTTCCAGTTGCATTGATTTTCCTCCCTTAAGGCAATATAAATTTATAGTACAGAAGCCTCAATATCTCTCCTCCTCCCCCCCCAAAACAAGAGGATTCTTTGCACATGAAACTGAATGGTGGTAAACAAATTTCTTAAGAAGAATTTGAATTGTTAATGTATATTGTGGCTGAGAACTAAAATGCCAACAGCAACACGAATATCGTGCAGTACATCTCACACTGGCTTCTCTCTTGTTGTTGTTAACTGCCCTTGAGTTTACCTCAACTCATGGTGACCCTGTCAATGAGACATCTCCAAGACCCCCTATTCTCTACTGCTCTGCTCAGGTCCTTGGGCTCAGATCTGAGGCCTCCTCTCTTTCTGCTGCCTTACACCTTTCCTAGCATTATTGTCTTTTCTAATGAGTCATACCTTCTCACGATGTGGCCAAACTACAACAGCCTCAGTTTTGTCATCCTGGCTTCCAGGGGGAGTTCAGGCTTGATCTGTTCCATGACACATTTGTTTGTCTTCTTAACCATCCACTGTAATCTCAGCACTCTTACCAGCACCACATTTCAAATGAGTTGATTTTCTATCTGTCTGCTCTCTTCACTGTCTAGCTCTCACATCCATACACTGTGATGGGGAATACAGTGGTTTGGATGATACTATGGCCTGAGACAGACGGGCCGAAAGGGGCATGGTGGCAGCGATACTAGGGTTCAGGACTGCGCAGTAACTACACACTTCTGAACCCTAGTGTGTGGGGGTGCCATCATGATTGCGTGGCCCCACTCACATGAGGCATGCATCCATGACTTGTCCAAGTGGCACATCGCACAGGACACGTTACCGGGCCGCTGGAGGGCACTTTTCATACCTTACCAGCGGCACAAATAGGAGCTCCATTTCAGAGCTCCTTTTGGGTGCATGCATCATTGGCATGGAAACCAAACAGCCACGCCAACGATGCAGAGGAGAAAGGGGCTATCCCTTTCTCCTCTTTAGCACCAAGGTGCCCAGGGGTGTAAAGCCCCAAGGACATCCCTTTTCCAGGCCAGAAAAACACCAGATTGGGGCACAGGGCTGCCAGTGAGGATGAATTCATTTAGTTCTTTCATGGTCATTAGTTTTGTTTCCATAATATTCAGCATTTAGCCTTTTCATCTGAACTATACTTTTTCCAACTGCATGTCAAGGCCTCTTCAACCCAGAAAATTAGGAATTCAGAGACACAGCTAGAATAGTATTTCCTTCTTCACACATAAGTTTTGGTATGGTAGGTTTGCAATTTTGTGCCCATTGGCCTTGTTGTCTAGATTCCCAAAAGTTATATCTGTCTTTCTATGCTGAGTTTACAACTACAACAAAAAGATTATTAGCTCTCAATGGGAAACACCTGGATTTAAGGCTAATCTCCCAGATCCCACTTCTGCATAGCCCATTTCTGGCTATTTTAATCTTCACTGACATTGCCTTTTAAACAAGAAAATTGTCAAGAGAAGCTTTGTAAGATGTGAGGTGTGAGTAAGCACTTTGAAAAATATCTGTCTGAATGCTAATTAGCACATGCCCTGCAAAACTGGAGCACATAGATTAAACAGAACTCAGTTTTACAATAAACTACCAAACCCTTCATAGTTGAAACTTGAAGATTTACAAGTATTTCCTGTACAATCTTATGAAAGCACACACCATTAACAAAGACTTAGAATGTATACCATTAGGTATTTATCTACACTTTGCATTCGGAATACATAAGAATTAGATTATTTAATATCTATGATTGTTGTATCGTGTTCATTTTTTTTTTCAGTAATGGGAACATTAAAACAAGAGAAGCAAAACCACCTCAATATCCCTTTAGGAGTGTCATACATTGCTGTGTATCAGAGGATGTGGTTTGTTTTACTACTGCTAATTTACTACAGAGTGGCTAGACAACATATAACTCCCTTGCTGAAACAGTTTCACTGGCTATCAGTCCACTTCCAGAGAGAATTCAAAGTGCTGGTTATGACCTATAGAGACCTATATGGCACAGATCCAAGCTTTCTGGAAGACCATTACATAGCATGTGAGACAATGGCCCAAAGCAGACAGCCATGAAGGAGCAGCCAGAGGCTGCTCCAGCCATGATCAGGATGGGACCACAGTAATCTCATTGCTCACCCGCAAAGTAGGCCACCACTACAGTCTTGAATGGGCTGACAGAAGGAGATGATTAAATCTGCTCTTGAAAGGGACAGCTTTTCCTGGCCTCGCATGGCTTCAGCATGGCTTCCAGTCCCCAAAGTGCCTAGGAGCCTCCTTATTTGGCTCATGTGTTTCAGGCCTTTGACTCCTTTTATTCTTCCACTGTGGATATATGTTTACCAGTTATTTGTTTGTTTTCATGTGTTGCTTTCAGTGATAAGCCATGATTTTGTTACATGTTAATGTCACCAGTGTCTTGTGTGACAACAAACAGCAAGTCAGGGCTATTGCCCTGATAGTATCATTGATGAGACTGAAGCTATGAGATCAGTTAACTCAAATTCAAAAACAGAAAGATTTTGGTTCATAGCTCAGTCTCTTCACATTATGCTGTAGTGGGTCTACCCATATTTTATGAATTGGTGACAATAATATTTTCCTAATAGTTATTTCTGATATTTGGCAGTTCCTTATTTCTGTGTCTACTTGCTATAACTGGAACTTCACAGAAGACACACACATTTGCATAACCTTCATTCTTCTACCCATTCAATTCTCCCTCATTCAATAATTGTCACACTTATATAATAGGAAATAACGAGCCCCTAGAATCAATAAGATGCAAAACATGCTGCATTCTATTTTTCCAGACACATAAAAGCAAACTGAGAACTGAGTGTCAATGGACCATCCATCATTTCACTTGTGCATAAAGAGATGGTTCAACACAATTGCTCCTTTGAATCCCAAACAGAGGGACTTAATAAGTTTGAATCAAGCCAAGTTTGCAGTAGCAGAAGCTATTCGTATTTACATAGGAAGCATCCTCTGGCTTAGGCCAAAACATGCAGCCCACAGATTTCCTTTTCCTCCATGTAAGCTGCCTGTGTGCATGGCTTTAGACAGTCTATTGAATTATGGCAACCCTATGAGGCAAGGAATACTCAGAGGTGGTTTGCCATTGCCTTCCTGTGAAATATAGCCTACAGTATTCTTTGATAGTCCCCAATTCAGCTGCTAACAAGGTCTGACTGCTTAGCTTCCAAGATGAAATCTATATTTTATAAGTCTCTCTCTCTCTCTCTCTCTCACACACACACACACACACACACACACACACATTCAAATTGCATTTAAAATGTGTGTACACATACAGAAACATAGTGTGTCTAAGGCATTTGTTGCCTGAGGAGCTCAAGAAGGTACCAGTTGAATGTTACTTTAATATTTGGGCTGGGATGGCATCCTTAAAAACACTTTAGACAGTTTAGAATGATTGGAAAAGCTAGCCATTGGGTTGCCTTCCAGTTCTATGGTTCTGCAATCCATAATTGAGTGTGGTGGCTTAGGAAATGTACCAGCAAATAAGCATCTTGCTGTGGATGATTTTAAAAAGAGTCATTCCTCTGAAGCATCTCACCCAGCAGGGAAGCTTCTTCTCACCATGTCATCAGTTAAATGTGGGTTTGTAATTTAAAATGTATTTCAAAACAAGTTTAGTGACTCTTCTATTGGCAAAAATCAAAACAGTTTACAAATGGAATAAAATGGTATAAAACAGCCTATATAAAATAGTTTATTCAGAAAGTCAAAGAACAAGACAAAAAAGAAAAAGAAACAAACCAAGACACACATGGAAGGACTATAAAACATTTTATAAGGTGTTGTTTATAATCTGGACTATATACAAAATAAGGTGTCAATACGCATATGTAGGTCTCACTTTTTATGAGAAAGAAGGGTTGGTTGTGGGTTGGGTTGGGATTAGACAAATGAATTATAAAGATCTTTTGAAACTCAAAAAAGGTCAGTATAAAATGAAAACGTTTGAAGAACTGGAACAAATGAATATTGTTTTTTTACAGGCAACTACTCAAAAAATTAAAATTGACTTAAAATTTTGGTTTTGAGGTAACTAAATCAGAATTTGAATTACAACTGTGCACAAATGATCATTTTATGCAAGCTATTGTTAAGAATAGAAATGGAGGAGGAAGTGATGAAACACAGCATGGTGAAATTGTCACAGAATATAGGCTACAATATCCAATTGGCAATTTGGGGAAATGTGGAAAAGGAAATTAATGTTTACATTAAGCTATGATCTTAAAGAGAATTTATGTAAGATGATGTATAAATGATATTTAATCCCAGATAAGATTTCTAAGTTGTATAAAGGACTTACAAATAACTGTTGTAATTGGAAAGAAGGGATCTTTTATCACATGTAGTGTGCATGTGAAAAGCAAGAAAATATTGGGCTATAATTCACGCTAAGATAGAATTAATATTGAAAAATAAATTGCAATTAAAACCAGAGTTTGTTTGTTGGGAGTGCTGAACAAGAAATATAGAAGAATTCTGCAGTACATTATTACCACAGTGAGAACAATTTATGTACAGAAGTAGAAGGACACTGTGATACTCTCTATTGAAGATTGGTTATTACAACTATATGATTTAGCTGAAATTGACAAACTGACTTTTGTTTAAGGGACAAGATGCTGGAGACTTTTAAAGAAGAATGGAAATTGTCTATAGAGTACGCAAGTAGTAATTGTGGAAGAATTATATCAGGTTTTGAAACTTAAAATAACTTATTAAATATTGTAGAAAGATGAAAACCACTTATTTAGCAGTCAAATTATATTATTTAAGTTGGCTTAGATGAAGTAGAATCATTATTATAACCACTTAGCAGAGAACTGAAAGTCATATATATTCGTAGTATCTTAGTATGTTTGTTATATTTTGCTAGTTGTGCAGTTTTATTCAAATTAGTTTAATTATATATTTTTTAGGTTTAAACATGACATATTGGGGTGTTTTTGTAATGATATTTATTCATATATAGTTTTATGTTTTTAACAATTAAGAATTAATAACAATATATTTTAAAGGTATAAACAAATAATATATTACTGAAAAGGGCTATGTTTGTCAGAACAGGGTTTTGATCTTGCAAAAAAAAAAACACCCAAAAACCAAGCCAGGAGAATCTCCTATATGGGAAGGAGAGCATTCCATAGTCTGGTTCCCGCTGGCACATCCTATCAAACCAGTGATGTTGATGCTCATGATAAGGGCTTCTTTGAGGTGACTACACAGTTTTTGGCACTCTCATCATCCCCGTTGGGTTGAATTACACATCTAGATAAGGTTTTAAGCAGGACTTGAAGTTATATCAAGTGTGCCTTTCTAAATGGTTTGCATACTCGGACAACTGGATGTGGTGGACTAGCATTTTTTCCCAATTGCCAAAGACTGGTACCATATTTTTGCTATGCTATTATTACATTCACTTGCTTTCCTGGAAGTTCTCCATGGCTCATCAGACCACTACTTTGAGTTATGTGACTCAGAGTAATTTTTCATAGTAATTTTACACCTCTCTGACAGGACTAATGCATCTTTATTTCCTTTGTGTTGTGTTCATTGGTTTGAGAGTGCACAGTCTTGAGAAGCAGCTTATGAATTTTTCAAGTAATTATAACAACACTAGAGGCTTCAGAAAATCACCATAGCACCCTGAACACACTCAATCTCGTCTGATCTTGGAAGCTAAGCAGGGTCGGGGCTGGTTAGTACTTGGATGGGAGGCCTCCCCCAGAAGTAATTTGGCCTGGAGAACCACAAAATGTATGCCCAAAATACATGGAGGGCATTTTGAAGCAAAACTTATATGCAAAAAAACTGACCCCCTGGGATCCCACAAAAATAGCCCACGGTCCACACTTTGCCTATCCCTACCCTAGGAGTTTTTTTTCTTTTGTGACACATAGATTTCACCCATATCTTCAAAAAGTTCCTCCCCAACAGATATTTTTCTGGGTGTTTTGCTCTCGACAGTCAGTCGACCACCACTCTCAGAAGTCTCAAGGAGTAGCTGACCATGTTGAAACACCTCCAATTCCCTCAAACCCCTGGATGACTTAGAAAATCACAAGTAAAAATGAATCCTTATTATAGCTGCCAAGTTAACACTGTCCCAAGCCCTGAAATGTCAAGGCCAAAACCGGAAACTAAGGGAAGGGGCCTGGTGATGCCACAGTGGATGGACCTTGGTGATGCCATTAATCATCAGCCACAGTTGCTCAAGGAATATGTTTCAAATAATATTTTTCAAAAGTCTAACCAAGGGGGAAAATGTACATAAACACACTCATACTTTTTAAGACAGTGCTCTTGCTGTGAGGTTCTTCTTTCTCCCTCTGAAGAATAGAATAGCAAAGAAGACTCTGAGACCTTTCAACAAAGTTTCAACTTTCAAAAAAGTTGAAAGACATTGCTGCTGTTGCTGTATGCCATCAAGTTATTTCTGACTCATGTTACCCTTAGGGGGAACCTATCACAGGAGTTTCTTGGCAGGATTTGTTTAGAAGAGGTTTTCCTTTGCCATCCTATGAAGCTGAAATAATGTGAGTTGCCCAAGGACACCCAGTGGATTTCCATTCAGACCCTGGTCTCCAGGAGTCCAATGCTCAACCCACTGCACTATGCCAGCTCCCAATATGAACCAATTTAAGATCGGAGATCTTTGGGACAGGCCCTTCTCTCTGTTCCACCAACTTCCCAGGCAAATTTAAGGGAACAAAGGTGCTGGTCTCCTTGGCATCTGCTCCCAGACTTGGGAAATTCCTCCCTATGGAGGACAGGATGGCTCCCTCCTTGCTCTCCTTCCACCAGCAGACCTTCATGAATTGACTGTGAGCAGGTTTAAATGGTGTGTGTTTTGCTGACTTTTCATATTTTGTCTTTTTTAAATGAATTTTAAATGTTTTTAACTCTATTGATCATTTGCTTTTAAACTATTTAATACATATTTTATGGATATTTGTATGCTTTAAATATGTACTAATTTTAATAATTTATAATCTACCTTGAACAGCATTGTTGGGGAAAAGCAGGGATACAAATGAAAATAAGAACAAAAACCACAATCCTTCTTCCCATTGCAACCTTTAAGCAAAAAAAATTTGCTGCCCAGAAATGGGCACAAAAAGTGGCCGTCTACACGTGCCGACCCTTCTAAAACAGTTCTGAATATTTTTTCATTCCTTGTTGAATTTGGAAGAGGGTCCCCCCCCCCCATAACATTTATTAAACATAAAACAAGGCTGAAGAATATGCAACCTTGTTGAATTGCAACTCCTATCTTCCATCGCTATTATCTATGCTGGCTTGGGTTGATGGGAATTTTACTCCATCACCATATGGAAGGCAAAATGATCCTCACCTCTGACTTAAAGATTTAATTCAAATGCTTGATTCAAACAGATACTTTAGGACTTCAGTGGAGTTTTATTGACATTTCTTTATTTCTTCCCTTTTAACAGCAGGCCGTATCACCAAAGCTTGGAACATTATTCTTCTTAAAAGCAATATGTTCTGCATTATTGATTATTTTTTTCAAAGTAATATGTCAGGCATTTGCCACTGTATGATATTTTATGAGTAATACATTAGTAGCATGTTAGCGATGCATTATTTCTGATTAGCTTAGCATTATTATTTTTAAAGGCAACCTTATCAATACAAAAATACCCCCCAATTTTGCCAAACATTTCAGAACTAATAAACAAATGTTACCTGTTAGGTCAAAAGCCAGTAATGATGTTTCCAGTTGTTATGTCATTTTGTTGTGTTACACTAAGTGTTAAGTTGTTCCTTACCCCAGCAACATGTTACAGGGTAACATTGTTACTTACAATACATTACATTAAAGCCGTACATATCACAGCCTGCTCTTGAACCTCACCTTAAAGTTTTAAAACTGATTGTCATACACATATAGAAGAATGTGTTTGAAAAACACATGTCCAAATTGAACCAGTCATGGGAGTCTTTCAATCCAGGGCTACAACTTGATCAGAATGCAAATGAATCTTGTAGATACTCAAGTAAATGTTGGAGGGGGAATCTATTGTGATGCACGATCTTGTAGCATGGATAAAAACTGTGCAAAAAACTGGGTGATATCCTCCCAGCAGATTTACTCACTTCACTCAAAAAGAGTATCAGCCACAGAACTGCAAAATGTAGGCATGTAAGGACACATGCACAGCCTGTACATACATGTGTATACATAAGATTCTTCTCCACCACTTTCAGCTTGTAGCTGAAGCTCAACAAGATAAATGTTCCCCTCTCAGAGACAAGATACCTATTCCACAAATCACTGCTCTCTTCCCCCTGTGCCTACCCTTCTCTCTAACCCTCCTCCATTACTCATCCACTGGAAGAAAATGCAAAGAGTAATAATAATTAGACAAGTACAAATAGCCAGACAGCGATATGGATGGCGTGTCCCACTAAATAAAGGGCCGTTACCATACCAACAGGCGGGCAGAGTGCTGATCTAACAGTGCTTGGAGGCGCTGAGGCAGTGGCACATCATCCGTTATCCGACAACTTGGGTCTGGCCTCTGAAAGACACAAAACGTTGCCCAGATCCACATGCCCTTTCTTGTATGAGTCAAGGGAAACTACTGCTTTTCATTAGGGGAGGAAGCTAGAAGAGAAATAAATACATATCTTTGATAGTACCAATGGCAGCATACAAACAGGACAACTGCCATCCTAGATCAAATACAAATCCATGTGTTGTAGTAAGGCCCAAACCAGAAATAGTAAAGAAAAGCGGTTAGTTAAAAATTGTCAACTTTTCTCATGTTGCTGTGAAACAAGAAAAATGTTAAAATTAATCAATTATTATTTTTAATATTTTTTAAAAAGCAGGTTACCTGGGGTTCTTCACATGATTTACAAACTGTAATCAGAAATAAAGTTAGAATACAACTGATTGTTCCTGTGTTCCAAAGATCCAAAGCTACCTCCAGTTTATCCTTACACCCTGCTTTCTCAGCCAATAGGGAAAAAAAACATTTTCTTATTGTTCTGTGTTTTCAATTGACTCCAACTTATCTTGGCCTTATCAGAGGGTTTTCTTGGCAAGATTTATTCAGAAGAGGTTTGCTTTACCTTACTCTGAGGCTAGGGCCCTTATCACACAAGGCACTTGCCACACAGGAATTGTGGCCCAAATGCTTCAGAGGTGGGATTGCAGGTTGCGCTTATCAAAGGTCACGGAGGCATTTCACTGTTCTTCCATTGTCAAAGCGTTTGCAGAACAGCCATTTTTTGCATAATGGAAGATCCTGTTATTACAGAAATGGCTGCTCTGCGAATGATTCGTCAACGGGAGAAGAGCAGGACACACTTCAGTGATGCTTCAGAAACACGACCAGCGATCCCACCTCTGTGCTTCTGAAGTGTTTGGGCCACGATTCCAGTGCAGTAAGTGCCTTGTGTGATAAGGTCCTAAGAGTGTGTGATGTGTCCAAGATCACTCAATGGGTTTCCATGGATGATGTGGAATTTGAACCCTGGAATCATAGTCCAATGTTCAAACCAATACAGCATACTGGTATTCATATATATCAACAGAAGATTCAAATGAATAGCAAATGTTGACTATAGAAATGTGCGCGCACACATGCGCAAGCACACAGACATGCACATATATATCCCCACAAGGTTATATGGTTTTAAACTTAGTAATGTAGACATATTTTCCCTTAATTCCTATATAATGCCTTCCTATGCTTATGAATGGTTTTGGAGAAGGTAACTGAAGTTACATAATTCTGACTCTAAGTAGTGGTTTGAGTGTTGGACTAGGAGATCCCTACTTGGCCACAGAAACCCACTCGCTGACAGTGGGCAAGTCTCATTCTCTCAGCCTCAGAGTAAAACAATGGCAAACCCTCTCTGAACAAATCTTGACAAGAAAACCATGCAACAGGGTTGCTATAACTTAGAAAGGATACAACAACAACAAAGCACTGTTTGTTTTGCTATGTATAATATGAAAACAGTGCCAGGAACTCTTGTAAAGTTACTGCCACCAGGCATATATACACAACAAACATGGCAACAGCATTTTCAATACAAAGCTCTAGTAAACTAAAATTGTGGCCAATTTAAATATGTTGAATTCCAAATAACAGATAAAGCACAACATGAAATTATTTTGGCACCTTGTTACTGAAGCTTGTGAGCCCCCATAATCATTGCCCAGTCTACAACATTATGGGGTTTACCTGCTTTTCCTTACTTCTTCTTTTATGTTTTTTTTTAAATGTTGAAAATGTTCTACATTTTTTCAAACTATTTTTTTGAAAATTCAGAAACAAAAATTCTTTTATTGACTGCATCCCACCTTGAGATCATGGAGTGGGACAGAAATATTTAAGAGGAAAAATAATCATAAATTCATTTTTAAAAAATAATAAATCACTTAAAATAGATTGTGCAGAACCTACTTCTAAGCAAGTTAGAAATCCAGGCAGTGCAGAGTAAAGTTAATGCAAGCACTAAAATATATGTCATGTTGAGCAATTGTAGAAGCGATGCATACAATGTATTGGTAAATAGTATGCTATTGTGAGACATCTGTGTCTTAAAGGGAATGAGAGAACAGACAAATCCTTGCACAAATCCTGATATCATGGGTAAACCATTAACTATCCACCTGACTTTCTTTTCTGTCTTCCCAGAAGTTCTGTGTCTCTCTGGTATGTCATAGTTAGGGATATTAAAAAGAGTTAGCCTCAGTTTCTCCTGCATTTGAATTTTTTAAAGCATCATGTTCTTTCTGCTTGGAATCTGCTATTTGAGAACCTGGGTACATTCACCAAAATGAATGAAAACAAAGTTCTCCTCAATCTGTAAAAGCTAAATTCACTGTTACCAACACAATGAAAATGAACATGTACCTACCTGCTACAAAGTTAGGATTCAGGCAGTGCAGAGTAAAGTTAATGCAAGCATTAAAATAAGGACTGTTAAGGATGACAGCGCTTTGAGGAAAAGATAATGGGATGCGGAGGGGGAGGGCAATCCTAATTCATATTAACAAGGTTGAATAACAACTTGTCCAGGCATTAAGATTACCCTCAAATTGTAAAATGCACTCCTCCCCTCCCCCTCAGTTGCAGTTCTTGCTGCTTTTCAGAAAGGTATGCAGATACTGCTCTTAAAACTAGCCCTTGAATTTCTGTGTATCCTTTAAACTCTGTTTTAAATGTTTTATTGTTCAGTCTGTTTTGAATAGTGATTAGCTGCCTTGAACACTATTTTTTTAAGGAAAGGCAGGATAGAAATGTAAATTAATTTAAAAAATCAAGTCTTACAAATATAACACATAGGAATCTAAATATAAAACCAAGTATTACAAATATAATACAAAGGAATCTAAACCAATATGTTTAAGAATCAAATACTCCAAGGTTCTGGGCTTGGATGATAACTCTCTCAATTGCAGTTCTCCTGCTTTATTTTTTAATGGTCTGACCATCCTGAATATAAAGAATGTTGTGGACTTTGGTGAATAGTTGTTTTAAAAAGGCTAAAATAAAATTCTCTCTCATTCCACCTATAGCTGCACTCATTTAAACTGGCAGCTATTGTTGTCCTGTACAATGAGAACACAGGAGGCTCCAGTGTAGTTGTGCAAGTGTAAAATGGTGCATAGGCTCTTTTATGCAATTGTATCCTCTCACTCAAGCTTTGGCAGAGGATAGGGTTGCACTAATAATAGATTAAGTCTGAGCTGGCAGATTGTATTTCCACTTTTCCTCTCTGTTGAGTCAGGGAATCTTAGCTGTGATAAAGAGAGGGGGGGAGGGATCACTCTCAGACAAATTGTTGCCTTAATAAATAATGACTATGTAAAAGGCCAATTGTAAAGCAGCCCAGCAAAGTGTGAGCGATAAGACCACGTTGCTTTCACTTAATGTGTCTGAAAGGCAGATGCTGAAAATGAGACCATGATCATCAGGAGAAAATACAACATGCCTAGAGAGCTCTTCTTCCAATCACTGTTTGGCTTTGCCTTTCTATTATGATATCTTCATGGTCTATTGAATTCTTTCCAAGATTCATTGTCTATTAATGGGATCCAGAAAGCTCATGTATACTTAAATAGGATGTATCCAGTTAAAATTATGATTTTGCCTACCAACAGCTATGGGCCCTTATCCCTGTCTTTTGACACCCTTTTCCCACCATTCAGCTTGCATGCTTTCTTACATCATGATGAGAGTAAAAGCTGCAGCACTGTCACTCGTCCTAGCATTATTATTATTATTATTATTATTATTAACCTTTATTTATAAAGCACTGTAAATTTACACAGCGCTGTACATACAATCTTTTTAATTGGACAGTTCCCTGCCCTCAGATTTACAATCTAAAAAGACATGACACAAAAGAAGAAGGGAGTGGTGGTGGGGAAGGGGCATAACATGAGAAGCCCCAGGTAAGCATAAAGGGGCCCAAACACAATAGATTCCAGTTATATCAGTAGACCGTCATTTGTTTATACTCTCCAATCTGTACATGAACCTATGTTGTGTTTTAAACTGGAATTTTGTAATCGTGCTGGCCAATTGGCCGTAATAAAGTTATTATTATTATCTGCAAATGAGGCATCTCTCTCATGTGCCTAAATGTTTCCACTGATGGGCTAAACGTATCAATAGGCTCTCATTCTCACTGCTGTTCTGTTATTACCTTTGTGGAATAGCTTCTTTCCACTACAATTGTATTACTCAGGCAGTCGTGGTGTGAATGGGTGTGATTCTGCTCCTTTTCCCTTCTCTACAATTATGCTGTCAAATATCTCCTGAAGCCAGCTGCTGTGTGCCTATTCAAACAGCAGCCAACTTCATGAGGTGTTGGTAGATGCAATTGCTCATCCTCCTTTCCACCTGAAGGTAGCATTTGGCAGTGTGAAAAACACTGATCACACAACCATGGATCGCCAAGGTGCTAATGTGGGGAAAACTGTGATAAGAAATGATGCTAAACTGGTATGCTTCCACCCTTAAACTAGCAAGATTGAGGGTGGTGTGATAGTCCTATGTCATCTGCACATCTTGGAGAAAGTACTGTTTGGACTACAACTCCAAGAAACATGTAGCTAGCATACTCTTGCTGGGAGTTGTAGTCCCAAAGAACACACTTTTCCATAAATGCAGCATCATGATGGATAATATGGCAGATCCATATTGGGGCAGTTCTCACACTGCCAGTGTAACATGAGAATGAAGACTTAAGATCTCAGGGGATTCTAGTAGCAGCTGTTCCTCAGGGAAGGAAGGTATTTGTGCTCATGCTCAGAGACATCCTTATAGTCACACCACCTGCCAGCATCAGGGGGTTGAGTGAGATGTCCCAACACATGCAATCATGATGGCCTAGGGTGGGTTCAACTAGAAACCAATTTATAAGTTGCTTTTCCACAAAAGAAACTATTCCAAGAGTTTACAGTGTACAAATCGATACAGTAACAAGGGGCTCAAGCACATGAGCAGCTTGGAGCGGCATCTGGCCACTCCAGCCCAGACCAGATTCAGCCCAGAACAGCGTGGGATTGTTGTGACCAGACACCATAGTCCTAAGGCCAGCTGCTGTTTGGCCATGTCAGCCAGCCCTGGTGCAGCTTCCATGTTGTTCATCCCATTCTTGCAACTTCCAACAGCAGTGATGTTCTTTTCTCCACTTAGAAATGGCTGGATTGAAATGGGAGCATACCAGAACATAAACAGTTCACTTAGCTCTTTTCTAGTATTTCCCGCTGTTGGGTTCTTTGACTTCAGTAGTTTAAAACTAATGACCTGCCACCTGGTGATACTAATGTAACTCTTAAGTAGTGGTTTTGCTAATTTTGAAATGTGTGTGATCATTCTTTTCTATACAACAAGGTAAAATACTGGATTTTTACATTCTTTCTTTTTAATAATAATAAGAATAAGAATAAATTTTATTATAAAAAAGTTATATACAAAAAAGAAGCAAAAAGCCATAAAACAAAACGTAAACATCAACACAAAAAAGAAACAAGACATACAATATCATACAGCTCTTCGCCATACTTCTGTAATTACTACTTTCATGCAAGTAGAATAAAACATGAAAGACTTAAGATCATGTTCAGATTAATGCAATTTCCACTCACTTTTGTCCTGTTCTCTGAGTTTGGCAACTTTGTAAGAAACTACAGGAAGAGAATTTGCTAATAAGGTTTTCTGTTTTAAGCCTGCTTCATACATCTTGTTTTTGTTGCTTTGTGTCTTCAACTCAAATGAAGGTGCAAGTTTGTACCTAGCTTGGAAGCCAAGGCTTCAGTGCTGGTTAAGAGTGCATTTGCACAGTAAAAGCTTGGTGTATTCATTCCTTGAGATGTCAGTTCTGGCCATGATGATACAGGAAGCAATATTCAGAGTGTGGTGGAGTCTCCTTCTTTGGAGGTCTTTAAGCAGAGGCTGGATGGCCATCTGTCAGGGATGCTTTGATTGAGAGTTCCTGCATGGCAGGGGGTTGGACTGGATGGCCCTTGTGGTCTCTTTGAGCTCTATGATTCTATGATTCCAACCAATCTGGGGGCATGCATCATCTATACACCATGTCCCCAGCTTGGTGCAAACACAGAGCTTTTTGCCCATCTGTTTTGGGCCAATAATGCATAAAATAAGTTTACAAAGGGAAGGTTCTTGACATTAACAACAAAAAGGCACTGAGGAACAACTGTATCCCTTTCTTAATGGATTGTCCATTGTGAGGAGAAGGAATTTGTGGGAAAACAAGAGGAGCTATAAGCAGAGGACAATGAATCTAAGGCCTGTTACAGACTGCCAAAATAAAGCTGCTTCGGGCCTTGTTGGAGATATGCCATTTTAAATGATGCATGGGTCCTAAGAGCCTGGAAGTCGCGCCAAAGCTACACTACATTCCTAAGCACTGGAGTACAGCTTTGGTGCAGCTTCCGGATTCTTCTGATGCATGCATCATTTAAACAGCATACCTCCAAAGAGACCCGAAGCAGCTTTATTTTGGCAGTCTGTAACAGGCCTAAGTTCCCCTTCCCAACCAGTGACTGAGGCAAGGTAATGATTTTTTAAGCACTCATTTATTTTATGTTATTGTACTTTGTTTCAGTCTTGCCTCTCTCATGCCACATGAATCAAGCTGATTTGCAATAGAGATTAAAATAAAATACAGCTAAAAACTTAATAAAGAAGTTTTTTGTAAAAAAAAAAATCCTCTGTCGATAATCCACCCAATCTAGCCTCATATGCTTTTGTTCCTGTTTTGTGGGAAAGAATTACGGCAGCCGTACTCCCCACTGTTTGCCCTGCCTGTGTGATCTTGCTCCTAATGTCAAGTTAAGACTTGGAAATTTCAAGAAAAGGGATGCTGCTGACCTGACAACCCCACAGAGGACTGAATAAGAAATGCTCCTTATATGAGCTTCCTTCAGCTGACCTCTCTTAGAATCCAGGCCTTAATTTTACTAGTTCAATAATTATTTTTAAAGATGATAGATGGTGTAGTGGTTTGAGTGTTGTACTACAACTGGAGACCAATGTTCAATTCCTTGCTTGGCCATGAAACCCACTGGATGACCCTGGGCAAGTCACATGTTCTCAGCCTCAGGGGAAGGCAATGGCAAACCTCCTCTGAACAAATCTTCCTTTAAAAAGGTCATAATGGGTTCACCTTAGGTTGCCTTAAGACGGAAATGAGCTGAAGGCACACAACAGCAAGAAGTATAACACTGAAGCAAGTAAAAACATCAAGCCAAAAATTAACATCCAAACTATCTCCTATTTCTGAATTGTAACCATTACCTCTTAATTTTTACATGCAGAAGCCATCTTGATTTTTCTCACCATTGTTCTACCAAATTATAACACAAAACCAGATATTTTTGTTATATAAATGGTTACCAGTGTCAGTACTACCATCAAGATAGGACTTTGTCATTGGAAGTCTGGATATCCTTTCACTTAAACTGTCATGGTAATATCCTATGGAATCCTAGGACTTGCACTTTAAGGAGGGGTATTTAGAATTCCCAGCTGGAGAGTAATAGTGCATCACCAAACTACAAAGCCCACAATTCCCTAGAGAGCAGCCATGGCAGTTCAAGTGGAATCAAAGCACTGTATCTATATAATGTGAAAGGGTCCTGTAAAACAATTAAATCCAAAATCTAAAAGTATGTAACAGCACCAATAATCTGGATTCCCCCCAAAATAATTTTTTTACCTGAATTATTGCAAGTGTTCACACTCAGCAGATGTGCTAATCTCTAATTCTCACGGTGAATGGCCATGTCATTTGTGGATGATGAAAACTGTAGTTTAATATATCTGGAGGACCCTGAAGTGAAGGAACCTGGTCATGGCCCCTGCAAACAACAAAAACCCACCAGACAAAGAGGCAGGAGGAGAGCCCAGGCTACATCAGCTGCATGTGATGAAGTCAGGTGAATTTCTCCTTCTTGCAGAGCAGCAGCTAAGTTAGTCTGAACATGTATCCTCCTTGCATAGGCAAGCATTGGTTCATTTTGAATTTTCACATACAGGAAGTTTTAAAGTCTCCACAGGGTCACCTTTCACAATCTCACACATAACAAGACAAAGGAGATGGTTAACAAGAATTCTCGCAGCTAAGCCTCCCCCACCATCACCTCCTCCCTATTTTTAAGACCTTCACAAACCAGCTCAATCTGCTCTCATAGGCTTCTTGCTGATACGTCTCACTTTATTGGTGAGTTTGGCCTTGGGTGTCTCAGCTGTTTGATCAATATTGCAGGGGGTCAGTGATATTTTCTTCCTTTTAGTATCTTGCTGCCTTTAACTTTGTCACCTGATGAACAGCACTACCCCTGGAACGCTTATCTTGTATCGATTTTCTCAGATCTCCTTCTGCATTTCCAGCTGTCCCGCCATTTCCTTTCCTGTCACCGGATGCCCATTTAATGTTAACTTATCCCCTTCTACACAAACTCCTTGCTCTTAGAGGGATTTCCCTCCCCACCACTAACAGCACCACAATAGCAGATTGTCAAAAAAAAATTCCTCGTTTAGGAGAGTCAGGGAGGGGGAGATATTGACTCATTGATATCTTTCAACCATTTATTGTCTGTCAGGAGAACTTGTGCTTTTCTCCTTGTTCCCATCATGATCACTGCAATTTCAGAAGAGAAAGAATGCTGTAAATTGAGGCTTCTCTTGTGCACCTTTGTCAATCCACCCTTAGGGAAATCACAGCCAGGCTGTGGTGGAGTAGACAAAGTCTATGGCGGGGTGAGCAGGTATAACCTCTAACTGCCCTAATGTGCCCATGGACTGGACCAGCCATTTACTTCTAAATAGATTATAGCCCATCTCCAATATACTTTTGAACTTTTTTTAAAAAAAGAATGATTTTTCAAAACTAGTTTTGATTTGGTTTGTCTTTTCATTTTGAGATAGCCCTGGTGGCACCTCAGTGGTACCAAGATCAGAAAAGTGGCTCCTGAACAAAAGCTGCCCACTTCTGTTCTCTAAGGACACAGTTGCCTCAGAGTCCTGTTTGGAAAGAATCTGCTTCTAGGTGTAGATCCTTTTGACAAAATTAATTCCCCAGAAGATCCATTTCCAAGACGGAGACTGTTCTCCTGGGCAAAGTGCTGTCTTATGAACTCTGCTCCACCAATAGGCTCAACTAGTTGAACCTAGTCACAGAAAGTGCAGCAGTCAGACTGGACCCAGCTACCCTTTTCATCAATCACAATGGCCTCTACATAGTATCCTCTAGCAATGTGATAACTTTGAGTGGGTCTAACTCCAGATACCATTATGCCAGACCAGGGGAAATAATTAGAAAAGACTGAAGTACAGGTCTTAAAAGTGGACTCTTCCTTGACACATGAGCCTTGTTTAATGCCCAATAGGCCCAACTGCTAGCACTGGATCTGATACCCCACATCCTCTTTTGCAACTGGATGTCCATCCAGATTAGGAATAGAAAGATTATTTGAAAATATTCCCAAAAATGATCAAAAATATATTTTTAGTGTAAGAAGTCCTGACAAAAAGAATCCTGAACTAATGAGAATTTTCACAGGTTGGGGTGTATTCTGTGGAAATTTTTGCATGTGACTCTTTTGCACATAAAACAGTGTTTTCTGCACAGGAATCATTTTCTGTACAAAAAATAAAAAAATTTATGCAGAATACCTTTTTCTTTTGTCCAAAAGAAAGCTGATAATGATGTAAGTGGGGGCTTATTCTGTGCAAAATTTGCACATGGTTGGTATACACAGAAAACAGCCTTTTCTGTGCAGGAAACGGGTTTTTATTTTCTGTATAGAAAATGCTGTTTCCTGCACAGAAACAGCTGTTTTCTGTGTATATCAACCATGTGCAAATTTTGTGCAGAATAATTCCTAAAATACAAATGGACTTCGAAAATGGCCTGGCTTTCTCACAGAGGTTTTTGAAGACTTTCTTAGAGCGGGTGTATAGCCTGCAGGCCTCTTACAAGATCCCAGTGCACCCCTCCAGCCCACATGGGCCCCCTCATCACCTCAAATTTAGGGGGAAAGTGGCAAACTCTGCCTTATCCTTGGAATGCAGAATATTCTCTTTAAAGATTATTTTTTAAAAGTTTCTTTAAAACTTGAAGTACTTACCATATCTTTTTTAAATTAAATAATTACATTGTTCTTTAATTAATTTATTTCCACCCTGACATGGAACACACGGCTGCGTACAGCAAGGCTAAACAAAAGATGAAGCTAAAAAGCTGATGAGAAGTTAAAATCCTATTAAGCAAAATATGTCATATTAAAATGCCATTAATTTTCAAATGTGTAAAAACAATTTTCTGGCCTAAAGCAGGGACAAGAGGGAGTTAAAATATATGCATATTGCAAATGATGCCGACCTTCAAGATTTCTGTGGGTAGAATGTGCTATGCTGGGATTTTGTTTTTCAGGGTTTAGGGAATGGAGGATTGGCCCCTCAGATTTTGCCATGCCAGAGGACCCAGCTGTATTCAGTTGTCAAAGACATACTAGACAGACAGCCACATTCATTCATGCCTATTCAGAGCTGAATCCACAGTAATTCAGCTTTAATCCCAATTAAGGCTGCATCCACACTGCATAAATAATACAGTTTTACACTACTTTAACTGCCATGGCTCAGTGCTATGGAATTCTGGGAACTGTAGTTTGTTGTGGCACCAGAGCGCTCTGCAGAGAAGGCTAAATATCTCACAAAACTACAATTCCCAGAATTTCATAGCACTGAGTTAGTTAAAGTGGTGTCAAACTGGATTATTCCTGCAGTGTGGATGCAGCCAAAGTCAGTGAGACAAGTTAGTAATGACTAATTGAAATTAGATTGACCTCAGTGAGACTAAACCTCATTAAGCATAGTCTGGGGTGAAACCAATATATATAAGTATTTTATTTTATATAAGTATTTTTAATGTGAGTGAGCTAAACAGTTAGGATTTGGATATATCTCTTGATTTTCTTCTATAACTTGACAGTAGATAAACAGTAGTAACAATAGTTATGTGCTTTCAAGTTGACTTCAACATATGATGACCCTATCATAGATAGTGTGGGAGAATTCAAAGATATACCTGTGTTAGTCTGTAGAGTCAGTACATAGAGAGATCTTGTAGCACCTTTGAGACTAACTGAAAGAAAGAAGTTGGTAGCATGAGCTTTCGTAGACTTCAGTCTACTTCTTAGATGCATTTAGTGGAGTGGAAACCAGTGACAGACATATATCTGCCACTGGTAAGTGAGAATGTCAGTTGAGATTCAAATTCAAATTCCTTTGTGTGTGGAAATGAAGTAGTAAGTCCAGCAACTTCACCTCAACAACCTGGGCCTGAGAAAAAGTTTTGGTAAGAAGCATTCTTGAACAGATTTTTTTTTTAAAAAAAACCAACTGAGTAATTGTAAAATGGAAAGAGCAATAAATGTGAAGAAAAGACACTCACCTCTTCCTAGAGCAGAGATATGAAAACCTATTTTATCGTGTTATGCTTTTGCTTTGTCATCCAGAAGCACAAGGAGAAGGAGCTGGAATCAGTTTTCATCTTTTCTTAAAGAAGAAAAAATGAAGGCCAAATCACTTTGTTCTAAAGGTCCTCCTGACTCTCATTCAAAATTGGGAGCCATGCAGGTAAGGACCTGCCCTACCAGTAGGTAGAATAGGAGTCTGTCCGCCACTGAACACTTGTGGTAGGAAACAAGAGTGAGATGTTGGATGGCCAGTTTGTGTATATGGCATAGCCTGCCTTCACCCCCTAAGCTTGTTACGCAGCTGTTGTTTCCAATTTATTTCAATTTACTGTGATGTAGTGGTTTGAGTGTTCGTCTATAACTCTGGAGGCCAGGGTTCAATTCTATGTAAACCCAATGGATGATCTTGGACAAGTCACTATCTCTCAACCTCAGGGGAAAGCAATGGCAAATCTTCTCTAAACAAATCTTGCCAAGAAAACCCCATGATAGGGTTGCCTTAGGGTAGTTATAAGCTGGAAACAACTTGAAAGCACACTATGCATGCAACACAAGGCAAACCCTTCACAAGGTTTTCTTGGCAAGATTTATTCAAAACGGATTTGCCAATGCCTCCTCGGTAGTGGAGAGGGTGTGACTTGCCCAAGGTCACCCAGTAGGTTTCCATGGCCAAGCAGGTTTTTGAACTCTCATCTCCAGTCATAGTTCATCACTCAAACCACTACATTACACTGGCTCTTCAAGTGTCCCGACTTAGCACATAATGAAGGGTGATGCATCGGCAAGGCCCAGGGCTTTGGAACATGGAATGAGAGGCCCAGGCACTGTTGTACCCTTCATCCCAGGCACCAAAATGGCTTAGGCTATCCCCAGTGCAAGCAGAACCAGCAAGCAAGGCTTCAGATGGGAAGAAATTGAAGTTATTCAGTAAGCTAAAGAAAAAAAATTGCATAAGCGAGCCAGTGTGGTAGAGTGAATGGACACAGAACTGAAAGACTTGGTCCAGGCCTCGGAGGTAGAGAAGACTCCTGGACCTCATCCCCTTCCCCACCACCACTCCCTTCTCCTTTTGTGTCGTGTCTTTTTAGATTGTAAGCCTGAGGGCAGGGAACTGTCCAATTAAAAAGATTGTACAGTACAGCGCTGTGTAAATTTACAGCACTTTCTAAATAAAGGTTACTAATAAAGGTTATCTATCTATCTATCTATCTATCTATCTATCTATCTATCTAGTGTATACCTGTATACATTTATCTTTTAACTTTTTAAACTTTTAAAAAATAAAATAAAATAAAAATAGCATGACATTTCCAGACAGTGCAACATATTCCGAGTGCAATTTGCATTTTGCAATCCAGCTTTACTTGGTTTATCTCTTTCCCCTCCTCTGCCTGCCACCACCCCTCCTATGCAACACAATTATTGCAAAGTCTCTGCTTTGGACCACCATGCCATAGCTGAACTGTGCTGTTAAAAGCGATGATTTAACATACACAGTCTCTTTTATTCATCTAACAAGTTTATTCCTTTGTCAGGTACTGCCTCATATCAAAGGGTTTTACCGGGGTGGGTGCACAGGGAATTTATTGCTGTAACAGGTTTATTCTTGCAACTTTTATTCATTTATGCAGACTCCCTTCCATTTGACAACTGTGGGCATAAATGGGCAAAAGGAAGAAAGACCGTGAGGCCACAGTGCCCCCTTGTGGCCAAAAGCAGCACCTGACAGCCTGAACATTAATCATAGCAGCAGGAGTGTAAAATTCAATTTTACCTCTCCATTCATTCTGAGACGAGTTGAAGGCCGGCCTTGTACATATAAACCGCACTTTACTTCATCAGAGCCCTGGTAACAAATGGTGTGTCTTCTTCAGGGAGTTTAACCATCAAAAAACAGTGCACCATTTAATTCTCCTCGTGCCTAGGGTCAGAGCAGGAGCTCTTGGCATCAGCAAATGCTTCAGTCCTCAGCTGTGCAGTAAACTATGTTTTAGAGATTGTTCCTCAATATGAAATGATCAGCCCATTTATCTGCTAAAGGAGCCCATCTCTTTGTTCAGCCTCCCAATTTTTTTTCCTGCTGACCCTATCTGGACAATAAACCAGACCCGTCTTAAGATATTCACTGGTCAATTTGTTACCTGAGTGCCTCTGAGCTCAGCTGTCTCTGTCAACAAACCGACTTCCAATTTTCTTTTGCCCAGCTTGCCTGGGCTCTGACTTGGCAAAGACTGACAGGGTTGGAACTAGCTCCACCAGAAGGGTAAGATGTAAAGACCAGAAATGTCACAAAAGCCTAAAGCTTCAACTCAACAAACTTCAACAGATTTCCAAAGAACTTGGCCTTTAACCTTAGTTCTGAGCCAGAAGAAAAATCCCAAAGAAAACGAACTCTGGAATGGGGTGCGCGGGCAAAATATGTCTGGAGAGAAATTCATGATTTTTCCCATGCCCTAGTTTTCCTTAGGAAGGAGCAAAGGCCAACAACAACTTATTTTATTTCTTTCAGAATACTTCCTTTTGACACCTGTGCCAGCACTGGAATATTTCCCAGTGGCTGGCTGGCATTTTATTACACCCTGGTAGCTCTTGAATAACATTGTATCATTCTGAGGGTGCTCATGAGATAAAGAAGAGGTACCTCTTGACCAATGGAGTTGCATATTAAAAGGTGCTCCAATTGTCAGTCAACAGGAATGTCTACTTGCAATAAGGGGAGGAATTTTGTACAGTCGTCCTCTTTATAACAAAAAAACAACAACAACATGCTTCTTTGAGTGCTACGAGCCAGTTATTTAAGCTGAAAGTAATGACTTTGGGTCCCATAAAATATTTAACATAGGTGAGGAGCTAGAAATCGGCAAAGGAAGGCCAACACTTTCTGTGTCATTTGGCCTCCTATTTGGCCAACCAAGAGGGAACAGAGGTTGGGAGCAGACCCTTTTGTCTTGATGCCTACTAAGCAGTATCTTGGCTGCAACAGTTGGCTGCAAGTTGCTTCAAAAGTTGGAGATTGAATCATTTGAAACTTTACCACACTCTCAAAGTGAACCAAATAGGAAAACTATTTCCTAATGAAAGATTAAAGATGGGTGAGATGGGTGGTTCATATTTTAATATGAGCTTGCATATTTTCCACACTTTTAAGTCAACATGTAAGCCAAAACACAGTTATCATTCAGAATTTACACTTGTCCAAATTTTACAAATGCTTTTTTAAAAACATGCATAACAATTTGTATATTGAGAAAATAACATACAACCCATGAGAAAGATTACTTGCAAATATTTATTGAAATTATTTATTAAAATATGCATAGCATAGCATAACCCGATAGCAAAAAGATTTCAGGGCAGCTTACAAATAACATTAGAACAAATTAAACATTTAAAACAATAAAATTGATTTAAATAAGCTAAAATATCATAATGGGTTAAAATAGATTTAAAAGATGTAGAAGTGTTTAAAACTATGTATAGTAGCAGAATTCAAAGACATAGCCATGTTAGCCAAGTCTTCTTCAAGGGCAGTATCATGTAGAACATTTTACAGTAGTTGCAGGTTTGGATCCCTTGCTGAGGAAAACACAAAGTATTAAACAAATAAATCTAATTGGGAGATGACCAGTTCATTGGCTATTGTGGCTAAGTTATCTCTGGCCAGGAAAGGCCATAGTTCACCTGAGTACTTCAAAGTTCCACATCTCCTCCTTCAGAGGGAGTGTAAACCCATTCAGCACATACTATTTACCCAATTCATAGACCCAATACCAACTAGTCCATAGAGCCTTTGTCTTGTTGGGATTCAGTTTCAGTTTACTGGCCCTCATCCAGCATATTACAGCATCTGAATAACCCCAGCTTCCTCTGATGAAAAGGAGAAGTAGAGAGACCATCAGCATACTGATAGAACTCCATCCTATACCTCCTTATGATTTCCCCCAGAAGCTTCATATAAATATTGAACAGCATGGGGAATAACATGGAAACCCTGTAGCACCACATAGATTAATAACCATGGGGCTAAACAGGAATCCTCCAGAAAACCAGCCCTCTTTATAGGAGTAGAACAATGCCTCCTACTCTAACCCCACAGAACCACACCAGTAAAATACCAGGCTTAATGGTATGAAAAGATCTAGATCAAGAGAAGTAATAGTGCTACTATATTCTGCTTTGGTCAGGCCCCACCTGGAATATTGTGTCCAGTTCTGGACACCACAATTCAAAAAGGACATTGAGAAACTAGAGTGTGTCCAAAGGAGGGCGACTAAAATGGTGAAGGGTCTGGAAACCATGCCCTATGAGGAAAGACTTAGGGAGCTGGGGATGTTTAGCCTGGAGAAAAGAAGGTTAAGAGGTGATATGATAGCCCTGTTTAAATATTTGAAGGGATTTCATATTGAGGAGGGAATAAGCTTGTTTTCTGCTGCTCCAGAGAACAAGACCCGCAGCAATGGATGCAAGCTGCAGGAAAAGAGATTCCACCTCAACATTAGAAGGAACTTCCTGACAGTAAGGGCTGTTCGACAGTGGAACATATTCCCTCAGAGTGTGGTGGAGTCTCCTTCTTTGGAGGTCTTTAAGCAGAGGCTGGATGGCCATCTGTCAGGGATGCTTTGATTGAGAGTTCCTGCATGGCAGGGGGTTGGACTGGATGGCCCTTGCGGTCTCTTCCAACTCTGCGATTCTATGATTCTATGAAAAAAAGGAGTAGATAATATCTGTTACACTTTTGGCTGGTGAAAAGCTAGCTTTCCCACCCTGCTGTGGCTTGAAGCAAGCTTTAAGATGCTCTGGCAGCATGCCGCATATAAATGCCATGCCACTGGGGCTTCATGAAGCTAACCACATTTCGGCAGCTTCAAGCTGGCTTCCAGACGTCATTGGGCAATGCGGCGTTTAAATGACACACACCAATGACACCCAGAAGCGGGCTTTTTTCGCCAGTCTGTTCAGGCTCACTTTATCCTGCCAATTTGACAGTACTGTAATTTCATTATATCAGGCAAGTGTCTAGTTGCCTGGCTAACAGCCCTCCTATAAAACAAGTTGTGCTTTCTAGGTTTTACAACATGAAGATGTCAGCAATTCTGATTTTTTTTATAAACGTTGGAGCTACTTTGGACATTTCCCAAGTCTGTTTTGAAATCCGTTGCTCTCTTTAATTTGTTATCAGTGAGTATCCATCCACACCAGATAATCACAGGAGGTTTGGAAGTAATGTGTTACCTTACTTGTAATGAGTTGTTTCTTCTTGGTAATTTTGTGAGAACAAATCTGCTCTGTTAGTGCAACAAATAACTTATGCTACTTTGTATGGACAATTTTAGAGGCATGCTGCCAAGAACTTCTGAAGTGTTATGCTTCTGTTATCAGTCCTTGATTTTTTAAAAGGAACAAAGAAGTAATATGCAGCATAATCAGTTACACAATGAAATACTTTTCAAACATAGTGGCAAGTACATAAACATACTATTTTCCAAACACTATGGCCTCCTCCATACAGATAAAGCAGAACACTGGAAGCCCTGTGTTCTTTACCTGTGTTTATTTTATTTTGAAGATCCACACGATGTTCATTTTGTCCTGAACTATTTTCTGGGAACGTCAGGTATTTTCAAGTACTTTTCATTCTTACAGCTCAGTCTAAATTATACCATTATGTTATAAAATGAAATGCATTTGAATTTTTCCTTGTGTGTTTCTACAACTAGCTGAGATGACTGCTGCCAGTAAACATAGCTATTGCTTCCAGCAGGTAGATTTAACACAGATCAGAAATAGGAATTCTAGCACTAAAATAAAATGATCCTAATGTTTAACTAGTGTAATATTGCTCTAATCCTTTAGTACTTTTTCTGTAATTCCTAATAATTTAAAAGGCTAGTGGGCATTATAAAATAAGTTTCTGAAATTTTGCATTAGACTGGACATGACACATGAATTGTGGAAAGGGAAAGTACATAAGGAAGGGGATTGAGAGGGAAACCCAGCATATGTTAAGAAAAGGGACTGAATGCAACTCATGAATAAGCAGATGCAATCAAAACAGAAAAGAACTGGAAATACTCAGCACTTTCGAAAAAGTTGGCCCTTCCCTTACACGGGGGATCCGTTCCAAATCCCATCGTGTAAGGGAAAAACGCATTAGAACTAGCCCCATTAGAACTAATAGGGCTTGTTCCCATGGCACACACCCAGTGCACGCCCCATTGTTTCTTCCAGGGCACGGGAGAAGTCTTTCTGGCGCAACTTCCAGCATATGCTAGAAGCCGCGTATGATGTGGGCACACTGTACCTTTTAAAAACTTTTCTTAAAGTAAGAAAATAAATAATACAGTTAGATCACATGCTGACATAAGGACTGTATCACAGCTACTTTGCTTCTCAAGATGCTCCTAGCTCACCATGCGCTGTCTTCTGCACCAGGGTGGCATTAGGCTGTATGTTACCCAGTCATTAATCAGAAATTATTTAAACAAACATGACTTAATTCTGAGATCTGAATTCACTCCAGAGAAGAATGTCTAGTAAAGGTAACATGGGGTCTGAAAACCCTGGCTATATATCTTAAAATCCGAGTTGCAGTTTTCTATCACCCTCCTGGTTCTGCTACCCAGTTCTTGAAGCCAACTCCATTCTCGATCCCTTTCAGTATGGTTTCTGCCCACGGAATTCTACAGAGAAGGCTCTCGCTAAGATCTCGGATGATCTTTTGTGGGTCAAGGCTAATGGCCTTAACTCTGTTCTCATTCTTCTTGATTTGTCTGCGGCCTTTGACACCATTGATCACAGTCTTCTAGTTGACATACTTTCTGACCTTGGCTTCTCAGACTCTGTTCTTGACTGGTTTAGATCCTATTTGTCAGACAGATCTTTTGCAGTGGTCATGAGGGGTCAGACCTCATCCTCTGTTCCCTTATCTGTTGGAGTACCCTAGAGCTCTGTTTTGGGTACCCTTTTGTTTTCTCTCTACACATTGTCCCTAGGAAAACTTATTAGCTCTTTTGGTTTTTCCTCTCATCTGGACGCCGATGACACTCAGCTGTATCTTTCCACCCCTGACCTTTCTCCAGGGCTTGAACAGCAAGTTTCATCTTGTCTTACAGCTGTATCTCAGTGAATGCGCCATCAGCGTTTGAAGTTCAACATGTCCAAGACGGAGCTTCTTGTCTTTCCTCCTAAGTCCACCCTTCAATACTCCTTTTCTGTTTCTGTTGACGACATCTCTATTCGACTGGTCCAGGAAGCCTGCAGTCTTGGTTTCATTTTTGATTCTTCTTTCGGATTCTACTGACAAGATTCTAGTCCATGCTCTGGTTGTCTCACGACTAGATTATTGTAACCTCCTTCTGGCAGGGCTTCCTCTCTCTCACCTCCATCCTTTAATTTCTGTTCAGCATTCAGCTGCACACATTATTGCATCCACTCACCGCTCTGACTATGTATCTCCTCTATTATCATCCCTTCACTGGCTTCCCTTACCTTTCCGTATTCAGTATAAGCTTCTGCTGTTGACTTTTAAAGCCCTGCATAGACTTGCCCCTCCTTATTTATCTAACCTTCTTTCTCCTCACATTCCCACTCGTGCCCTCCATTCTAGTAGTCAAGGTCTGCTGTCTCAGCCTAGGCTTTTCACTGCTCCGTCCCAGATATCCCTTTTCTTGTTGCCCCTCACTCCTGGAATCTCCTTCCCACACAAGCATGGGTCATCACTTCTTTAACCAGTTTCAAAACTGAGTTGAAGTCCATCATGTTCAGAGAAGCGTTCCCAGGCACTGCGTGACTTTTATTTGTTACTTGACGTTTTTAATTTGTTGCCTGCTTTACTTTATTGTACCCTTTCCTGTATTGTTCTATATTATTTATATGTATTATGCTATTATTTCTTAGATTATACGCCATGGGCAGGTCTACTTTATTTATTTTATTGTTTGTATGTATAGCGCTATGTAAATCTACAGTGCTATATAAATAAAGCATAATAATACAGTGGTACCCCGGGATACGAAATACCCAGGTTACGAAATTTCCGGGATACGAAAAAATCCCATAGGAAATTATTGTTCCGGGTTACGAATGTTTTTTCGGGTTACGAAAAAATTTTTTGGTGTTTTTCGGCGCTTTTTCGCATGAAACGCGGCTTTTCCCCATTAGTGCCTATGGAGTTTCGGCTTGCGAAAGCCTTTCGGGTTACGAAAGTGGCCGCGGAACGAATTACTTTCGTAACCCGGGGTACCACTGTAATAATAATAACAACAACAACAACAACAACAATAATAATAATAGATACATTCTAATTTAAGGGTCAGTTGATGCTAAAATAAATTTTCAGTTTTCTACAATAATAATAATAATAATAATAATAATAATAATAATAAATATTTATTTATATCCCGCCTCTTCCGATAGGATGTACTCCCCTCTGCATGTCCCTGTGCCCTCCTTGCCACATAGTGTGGCAAGATCTGAATGGAGAGCCCACCCACATTCAACGAAACACAACCAAAATGCTTCACATGATTGAGGACCCTGTTTTATCACCGAAAACCTCCCCATTTGGTCAGATAGGATATCCTTTCAGAGTTCCTTGTTCATGTATAGAGACTGGAAAATGAAGGTGTGGAGCCAAAAGCACCCAGGGATTTGAGGGTGGGACAAGTTACACAGCTCATTCCACTTCTTATGCATTCTTTCAGAATGCCTGAAAAATGCTTAAATTTCCCAACAGTTCCCTTCATTAAATTCTGAACAGAAAGTCTTCATAGTGAGAACCAAAAAACGGCCAATATTGAAAAGTTCTGCAAAGAAATGTCTGAGATACAACTGTTTAGATTTTTTTTCCTCCCAAGCACAATTTCCATTTTTTGCACCGCCATTATCTAACTCTACTTGCCAGTTTAGATTTCATCAAAATTTCAGGGTAGTGAAATGGCTGCTTGATTTGTGTAAAATGGACATGATATTAGTTTACCTGTACTGTGAATTCAATAGAAATGTTTAACATGCCAACATAAAAACTGAAATAAAAAGCAGATTTATGAAAATAATAAAGGGCAGTTATTCTAAGCTGTTTCTGTAGCTATAAACCTTTCATTGTCTTATTGCAAAAGGTTGCATATGTTCCAGTTTTAGTTCAGATGTAGTGACTTGACAAGTCATTTTGAATTCTTAAATTTCCACTTCCTCAGCATTACAAGAGGATTTTGATTTACATACTGAGTTTTGGCTTAATTACTCCTCTACAACAACCACCTGTGGTTTCATGACATATTCTGTATAGCTATTATGCAGCTGACACAAATAAATTTAAATTGGCCATTTCCTGTTTTGTATCCCGTTTCCTAAAACATTTTCAGAAATATGTGAAAACACATGTGTTCTAATAAACTATTCATGTAATAGTCCTGATCTCTTATGGAGACAAAATATGATTTTAACATTCACCTCTCCACAGACAGTGTCATCTACACCTCAAAACTCACGAAACCTCTTCAATGATACATTTCTGAATTAAGGCAGACAATATTGAATAATATGTCTGGACTCCCAGTGTGTGGATTCCTATCCTTTTCTATTTAAATATTTTTACTTGAGTACCTGGATTTCCTTCAGGAATTTCAAACAGCAAGTGTTTAAAACCATTCTATATCATATACCAAATGAAAGACAGAAAAACACAGAATGTGGTAGCACAGAAACTATGCTCTTTCCGTTTTTAAAAACAAAACTTGTTCAGATGCCCATCTTTTGAGTATTGTTATAGTCACATAGTATTGTTGTTAAAAGAGCTGGATGTATACATTTTTTAAATAAAAATGAAAGATACTTTTAGCTGTTTGCAGACAATGCATGACTATCTCCCTGTTCATTTCCTGGCATTGCAAGTGAAATGTTTTGTATGGCCTGTGTAACAGAATGAAAACCAAACAGTTTTTCATTTCATTCTCAATCCTCAATATCTATACAACACCAATAACTATCTCTTAAAACTATTTTTCCTGTTTCTTGCTTAGAGACACCACTGGGACATACGACACTTATACAAATTGTTGAGGAAAACCATCACTCCACACACAGCCCTCAAAAGTAAACAGTTCCTATTGATCCAAAACTGTATCTTTCCTTCTGATTTCTTACATGGTTTTTAAAAACTAGGGTCACTTTTTCCTATAATTTTCATAACTAATGTTCTTTCCACCTTCACCACTCCCCCCAAATTAAGGTAAGCACATTGTTGGTGTTCTGTGCCTTCAAGTCATTTCTAACTTATGTGGTTATTGCCTAAGGAAAACCTCTCATGGGGTTTTGTGTGCGTGTGGCAACATTTGATCAGAGGCGAGATGCATTTGTCCTCCTTTGAGGCTCAGAGAGTGTGACTTGCCCCAAGTCACTCAGTGGGTTTTCATGGCTGAGTCATGTAATACTAATGTCCTAGTTCATCACTCAAACTACACCACCACATTGGATCTCAGGATAAGCATATACTTTTTTCAAAACATATAAATTAAGACTCATGTTGCACCTATTCTTTTGAAATTTATCGGGCATAATTTTTATAGGACGAGCAAATAATACTATAAATGCCATTCATTTCTGCCTGGGAACTTTTAAAAATAGTTCACTTTGGGGAAGAGATATTGAAGAAATGTCCTATATTTTTTCCCCAACAAATCTATTGCCCCCCGGCCACCCTGGCATGTCTTTTGGTGCAAACACAAGCTGAAAATTCCTCAGCACAGAGGTTCTCCTTCCTGTGAATATATGCATTTGAATACAATGTAATTAATCTGATTCTTCACATGCAAACACTCCTGTACATATGCAGCATTTTATACCCAAAATACACTGGAATTTTCACTAGGGGAGTCAAAAAATTCTGCAAATTAAGGGACTCAATGGGAGGCTTTTGGATTGTTTGTTTTGTTTTGTTCTGTAATCTGCCTGGATGAAATATAGTGTATTTTGGTGATACAGTTTGTGGGTCATGAGAGGGAAGTGGTGAGCATGGCGGCTGAGTCTCCAGGACATTCTGTGACTGCTTGCTAGGGAGCACTGGTGATGCAGTGGTTAAAATGCCCATACTATAGCCACAAGTTTGTGAATTCAATCCCAGGGCCCCAAGGTTGACTCAGTCTTCCATCCTTTCGTAGGTCGGTAAACTGAATATCCAGATTGTTGGAGGTAATTGTAAACTGCTTAGAGAGTGATGAGTTCACTATTAAACAGTATAGAAATGTAAATGCTATTGCTATTATTTGGAAAAGGCAGTGTTGATTCAGATAATGCTGAAATTAACGTTGATTAACAGGCACACATTTCCTAGATTACTTGATTCCACAACTTTATTTTCCCCCTAGAGTGTGTTAACAGAGGACAAAACAACATGGATGTTTACACACTTTGCATCCAGGACTTTGTAAGCTCCTTTAAAGGGAAAACAGCTTTACAATTAAATGCCCATTATGGCGCACCAACAATATTCTGAACACCACACATTCCACAAGAATAAAAGACAACCCCAGCTCAAAAGAGCTCAACTACCATAGGGAAGGAGAAGGGAGGAGGAGAGAGAAAGAGATCTGCATCAGAAATCCAAAAGATGGAATGCATTTTGTGAAGCTGATGATATATACAGCACAGAGAAACTGCACAAACCACATATTGACAGAACAAGCTTTTCTGAAAATTTATGGAGAGCAGAATGAGAAGGAAGATTTGAAAAGGTGGCTTATAATGCACATCCAGGTCAAGGAAAACCCTTATTCTGTGTAAAAACAAAAACAAAACCCTTAATCATTTACATACATTTAAAACAGGGGGAAGAGAACAAGTCATTCAACAAAACAAATCTTCTAAAAACAAGCACAAATCCAAGCATTCAAAAAATCATCCTAAAATAAACAATATTTGAAAATAAATATATACTTATCTAAAACTATACTTCTGGTACAATGAAGGGAGTTTTTGTAGGAAGGCAAGCCGATGCAGTTTAATCAGTGCCTGCTGAACATATCATTTCACCTTCAAAGAAGGCAATCTGTGAACTGCTGTAAAAATTACAATGTTTTAATAAAAGTTAAGAGGGCAGGATATAATTTTTCCAGATTTAAAGAAGCACATTTTGGCATGTATTAAACTTGGCAAAAAGCAGAACCACCAGGTAGACGTCACTAGGTTAAATCACATGGGCTAGTTCTATTTACATGAAAGGAACTGAATCTGTGAATTTGTTCTAAATCAGATGCCTTCACAGAACATCATTCTTTCATATATCACACTAGCAGGATAGGAATTTTCTGATATAACAGAAAATGTTTTTAAGAGTAGAAGGCCAAATAATCTAATACCAAGAGGTCTCCCACTGTTCTGCTAATCTAGAGTACCCTTCAGTGTCTGCACCCTCAAGAAAAAAGAATATCTTTTAAGAGAGTCATCCTGTCCATGTCTAAAGGAAGCATTCTTTCTTCTCAATGCCATGCAGTTACCACTGTTTTCCTCTTATCAGACTGGTGGCAATCACTAATCTTAGCCCAAGAAAGATTCCACAAGACCATCCACATAGCACAGGTTTTCCCAAAGTCCATTATAAAATAAGTTGAAATAAATATGTATGGATATTTCTGTATGAGATTGGACCTATATTGTAATTTCTTTAAAATTACTGGAGAATCCACTAAGAACTGGCATCTAGCTTGTTTGTGAAGAGAACGTATATCTCTCCTCTATATATACCACTCTGAAATTGCTTACAGAATGACATTCTTGGTGGGGATTAACACAATTTTACATTTATGTGAAGAGGTTCTATTGAAAAAACAGAATCACTACAAAGGAGGGGGGAAGATACAAGGGAAAGAAAAATGAAATAAAAATTGGTAAAAGATTAGAAATCTATTGCTTCAGAGCAAAAGCAGAAAAAAATCACAGCAGTTAGGCACAATCACAGTTTCAAGGTTTTCATTACAATCATTATTGCAAGGCTCGTGATCCTAAATCTGCCTACAATTTGCAAGTAGATCCAGGATGGCCAACAGCTTTCACAGTGATCTAAAGGATCCTGAGCTCTACTTTGTCACTCTGAAGACGTTACATCTTCCCCCTCCCCATCTCTGCCCTAAGGATGCAAGGCAGCTATCCACACACTGCATAATCTCACACAGTTTTGTCAGTCTCCTTTTGCACTGATAATTTTTCTACTTAGTTTAAAAGGAGCAAAACACCCTGGTGAGCAGAAGCAGTCAGCACAATTAAGACTGCTGGATAAAATGTCCACAATGCAAGCTCTACTTCAGTTACAATGTATTGATCATGCATAAATTCCTACAGGAATCTGGCAGGCGGGCATTTCAAATGTTATAGTTGATATGGGATCAGGTTGCTAATCAACTAACTGTTGGATGGACAGTAGGAGTTTCAAATTGGTAGCAAGTTCAGCATCACACACTGTAGACTTGAACAGCAATGGCGAGTCAATGGTCATCAACTTTAGTCCTTTTGGCTTTCAGGGAAAGGTGCTGTAAAGAGAAAAAAGTATTGTTTTCAATTTTAGAATTTCATAAATGTTTGGATAAATAGACTCTTCTATTTGCATCTAAGGATATTATCGCAACATGAAATCCTGCCAGAATAGACGCAGGATTGAAAAACCAAAACCATGTGTTATCGCATGCAGATGCAGCCAGACAAGTACAACTCCTGTTTTTGAAAAGCTGCTGGATAAGCACAGCTGAGGTCCAGGCTGCATAACATAGTCCTACCACTTCTTACTGCTTGCTTTATGTTATTGGAAGGGGAATGCTTATTTTTGAGAGCACTTCTTGTACAGTGCGCCCTCGCCTTACGCGGGGGATCTGTTCTGGATCCCTCCGCGTAAGGCGAATTCCGCCTATGCTCGAGCCCCATTGGAAACAATGGGGCTCGTGCGCGGCGGCGCAGCAGCACAAGCACGCGTGGGGCGCAACGGGCGCGCGTGCCCATTCAATTGAATGGGACGCGCCGCCCCTTCTGCCCCACGCACGCGCCGCGGCTTAAGCGCGTATGCTCAAGGCCGCATAATGCGCGGGCGCACTGTATAATACATCTATTTTGTAACCTGCCCTCACTTTTAGCATTTCATTAGTACTATTATTTCAGTATAATTTTAACTTTCCTTGTGTGATTTAAAATAGTTGAATCTACATATTTTATTTTCTGTAAGTCATTGTGACATCATGGAAAGGTAAAGGGTAAATACTTAACATAAAACAAAGTCACCAGAGTCACCATAAGAAGCCATTTAAGGGAACGGGTGAAATAAACCCACCTTTATCTCCCAAAAAATATTGTTCTCCATTAACTACATGAGTGAGAAGTCAGCTAGAATTTCTAGTAAAACAAAGAAGGAAGCATCTCAGGACAACATGCTCTAATGTCATATAAGATAATTATAAGTAATTGCTACAGTAGTTGCCAATTGCTTCTGATAATTCATAGAATAATAATTTGTGTAACTGCTGTGCAGTTAAATACACTTCTTACGTGACAAACCTAGCCTGTAGGCACAAAGGAAGATACAATGTCAGCAGATTTTAAGACTACCTATTCATTTAGGCATCAAGACACTGGATTCCAAACAGATTTAATATTAACTGTAATGTTGGCTCATTTCCTTATCATACCATAACTGAAATATTAGGCCAAAAATCTTCTACAGTGGTGCCTCGGGTTACGAAATTAATTTGTTCCGCCATTCCTTTCGTAACCCGAAACACTTTTCCGTTAGCACTGGAAAGCCTATAGCTGCACTTTGCAGCATTTGAATTTCGCGCCGAAATGAATTTCGTAACCCGAAAAATATTTCGTAACCCGAAACAGTTTTTGCCAATCCAACTTTTTCGTATCCCGGAAATTTTGTAACCCGATCATTTCGTATCCCGAGGCACCACTGTATTAATTTTTTAGCTTGCCACATCATCTATATGAATGTGAGAAATTTTGTATTATCTCAAGCCAGGTTCACCCCAGCCTCAATGTGGCAGCTTGAATAGAACAATCCTTTTGGTACTTCTGGACCTCCCAGAGATATTTATTATAATAGCTGATCATCAAATATTTGTAAACAGCAGGAGGCACTGTATTTCAATGGTCCCATTCTTGTCTGACCAATGGACAAGGACACCAAAAGATGTTTCCAATCAACAGTATTTTTACTATTTGGAGCTTATATACTAAAGGGGTACTGGTTGTTAGGCATAGTCATTTGGAGCATTGGAATGGAATGTCACCCAGTGGTAACAACCCGTCTGTTTTACTAGCCTTTTTCAGAACATTTTACAGTTGAGATAAGAACAAGAAAATGAGTCCCTGATTGATAATACAGACACTCAAAGCCCTTCCAGTCAATTTCATGATAGTTGAAGCAGTCCAGCACTGAAGAAGGAATCAAACTGACATAAGCTGTCAACAACAGAGAATGAGTTGTACAGATTCACCGATAACTACAGAAAAAAATCAGTTGCAAGTAAGCAACTTGCCCTTTTCCATGGTCTGTGTATTGCAAACATAGTGTATCACACACTGACAGGTAAAGAGCATAGTATGAATTATGTGTGTTTTCAATAACAAAACAAAAGTCTCTTGCATGATGGCACTGCAAAGTCAACACAGAAAGCTAAGCTGACTCTGACATCAAAAATTTACTTCTAGGTTGACGGAGGTACCATACAACCTGCACGAATAAAAAGCAGGGTGCACAAGAACAGGGAGCAATTTGTTGGTTGGGTTCAGCAGTGGAAAGTTTCGTATACAATAGTACGCAAGAGCAACAATCATAACTGTATCTCCTGTGGCTCAGTGAAAAATAATCAAAGTCATGATAAGAATCCTCTAGACCAGCATAAGTCTGGCAATCTCTATATAAGCTTTAGGTAAGTAGTAGTACACAGACCACCAGTGGATCTTTCAGGCATCAGAAGGTCAGAAATATACAGTCATTCCTCTATTTTCATGGGGGATCTGTTCCAGACACACACACACGAAAATGCAAACTTGCATGTATTCAAGCTCCACTGGCATGGGCATATGTGTCATTTTAGCCAATGGGGCTTGCCACTCTATTAATAATCGAGACTGTGGACTTCAAGTCCATGAAAACGGAGGGGCTGGGTGCATTCAGAGGCTAGTGCCATGCACAGCCATTCAAGCCAATGAGTCTTGATTATATGAGAGTTTCCGTTTTTGGAGGTGGTGGTGGTCTGGAATGGATCCGCTATGAAAACAGAGGGATGACTGTATATGCCACTCCTTTTTGGAGTGGGGAAAAGGCATCCTTTCCATGGTGGCAGCGGCTTTTCAGCGTTACTGACTGCGTGTAAACGTTGCGCTGCAGAAACACTGATGCCAACCGCGTGATGCCAGCATGGGGCATGTGCCATGCATACGCCACGCCCCCAAGCCAAACAGAAGGTGGCATTTTTTGCCGGTCTGTTTTGGCCCCAAGTCAACAATTTGCTGCTTTCTGTCCAATACTGGTTTAACTGATGATTGCAACAATGGAGGTAGAGAAATCTGGAGCACAGCCTGACAGAAGAGGCATTAAACTGGACACTAATGCAGATGGAAACCAGGCTAGAAAAACAGTTCTCACTTTCTTCTTTCATTTATTTTTGGATGTAGAGATATTGAAAAAGAACTATGGTGGGATATAGACCGCCAATTTGGGGCGGTCTGGCCCCGCCCCTTTCCCCGCCGGAGCGGGGCCTCAGTGGCCAGAACGGCAGCCGCTGAGGCCCCGATCCGCCGCTTTTCGGGCTGCGGGGGAGCGGCAAGAGGCCACTTCCCCGCAGCCTGAAAAAGGGGTGTCCCTGGGGCTTCAAGCCCCAAGGACACCCCGCGGCGGCGGGGAGCAGAGAAAGGGGCTCGTTTAGTCCGCTGGGCACAGCCATCTGAAGGCTGCGCCCAGCGGACTAAACCCGGAAAGAGCTCCGAAATGGAGCTCCTTCCTGCTCCGTGTCCAGGGCGCACTAAGCGCCCTGGCGTGGAGCTACTACGTCATGGACGCGCCGCGCCGCCCCGTCTAGAGGCGGCGTGGCCATGATGTACTCATGGCGGCGGCCGTGTGGAAGGGCCGCCGCCGTTTAGTGCGTGTTCGCCACGCACTAGGGTTAGGGCGGTGCGGAAGCACCACCCTTTCGTAACCCTAGTGCGTGGCGAACACACACTAAACTGCTGGTCTGTAACCGGCCTATGTGTTTCCTTGACTTCTTAAATCTCTCCAACCTGAGAGACCTCACAGTCAGTGACCATTCACTGATTTCCTCAAAACCTACCACAGGATCAGGGCTGGTAACTATGATTTCCCATGACTCAGCCACTGATTCTGAATTCATTAGTAATTGCAAAGTGGTAGGAATCATGTTTTGCTATAATTCTGACCAAAGCAAATTCCAGCCTCAAGCAGATACCTGAGGGAAAGCAAGGAGGTTTTTCACTTATCTGTGTTAATGACAGAGGTGGAAGAAATGTGTACCCACAATTTCCACAGTTGCAAAAAGGGGACCTTGATCACCATAGATTTGCTGGGTCACTAAAGTACAACAAACAAAAGACTGAGAGCAACAAAAGGATGAAGCCAATAACAACGAAACAAGAAAACAAAAGTGAAGTCAAAGGCTTTCATGGCCAGCATGAATAGTTTGTTGTGGGTTTTTCGGGCTATGTGGCTATGTTCTAGAAAAGTTTATTACTGACATTTCACCAGCACAGATGCTGGCGAACGTCAGGAATAAACTCTTCTAGAACATGGCCGCATAGCCCGAAAAACTCACAACAAACTAAGACAACAAAAATATGCTATGGAGAGATGAACATTCTACAAATCCTGAACTCCACTCTATGAGTACACTTTCCCTCAAGGAAGTGAGTCAGATAACATATTCAAATTGTACTGCAGAGGCCATCAAGGCAGAACTAAATGCAAAGGCCAGAAGCATACTTTTTGAACATTGCTAGTAGTGAGGGGTTGGGCCTGCTGACCAAGGTCAACTCCGCACTGTTCTGAAAGAGGTCTAAACAGCTGGAGACATGTAATATACCAAGAACAGACTATTCTTCTTCTTTTATTCATAAAAATGTAATCTCTCATTTAGAGCAATATAATCCACTTGTGCTGCCTTTGAAAATGCCTTGAACACTTTTGCCAGTGCCAAACCTGGCAGATCACCTTCTAGTTGGAGTAGATTGGATGGTTCTGTTTTTAATGCAATAACAAGGGCTACCAAATTGGCTCCAGGGTCAATACAACTTTAGCTTTTACCAGATGGATGTTATACTACAACTACTTCTCTCTATTAATTTGATCCCATCTAAAGTGACCTTGGTATTTCATTGTTGTAAGAGCTGAGAAAGTCTAGAGCAAGAGCAAGAGCAAGAACTATGCAGTGGTGGTACCTATAATACTAAATGCTTTCTCCATCCAGATACTGCTTTACAATTTCCATCATCATAGAAATATCTGTTTTCCAAGCCACACCCTGTTTTATGCTGAACTGTCCCATACCATTTTATATTTTTTAAAAGATATTTTTTTTTGGAGAGTCGGCCCTCAGTATCTGTGGGGGATTTGTTCTGGGCCACCACCACCCTGTGGATTCCAAAATCCATAGATGCTCAAGTCTACATTGTCCCCAATGGCAGCAATGGGACTCATCCTTCCTCCCTCCCGGCTCTCACCGGCAGCAGGCAAACAGGCGGCTCCTTCACTGCCACTGCTTCCACTTTCTCTTCCTCCTCCTCCTGCTCTGCCTCTTCCTTCTCCTCTGCTGCTGCCTCGCCATGGGCTTGCCATCCACAAATGCTTGAATCCATGGGTGACAAGTCCACAGATACAGAGGGGCAGACTGTATACTAACCTGAGCCATAGAATCTGAATGGGAAGATGTCACACAAATACTTTTACAGTCAGCCCTCCTTATTCATGGATTTTTATCCACGGATTCAAGCATCCAAAAAAAGTATAAATTCCATTTAGCAACCCTTGATTTTCCATTTTATATAAGGGACACCATTTTACTATGCCATTGCATTTAATGAGACTTGAGCATCCACAGGGGATCTTGGAACCAAACCCTAGCAGATAACAAGGGCCCACTGTAATATATTTGTTTAAATGCCCCAGAGTACCCACCCATGAATCCATTCTATACACCTGTTTTCTATTGCAAAAGGAAATAGAATGAACAGTACAAGTAGAGCCTGCATAGCTCAGTATTTCCAAACAGAAGAATGGTTTACATTTAAAGTTATATGCTCTGCTGACATGGATATACAAGTTGTGTTGTTGTTGTTATGTGCCTTCAAGTCACTTCCAATTTATGGCAACCCTGAGGCAAGCCTATCATGGGGTTTGTTTGGCAAATTTCTTCAGCTAGGGGTTAACATTGCCATCCTCTGAGGCTGAAAGATTGTGACTTGCCCAAGATCCCCCAGTGAGTCTCCGTGGCTGAGCAGGGATTCAAACCCTGGTCTCCAGAGTCATAGCCCAATGTTCAAACTACTACACCACAGTGGCTCTCATAAGGATGAAACTCATTGTCATACTCACACATTTTGTCATGTGTACAATCTATATATTTGGACAAGTGAACTAGCCCTAGAAGGCTTTTTATGGTAGAGTCAATGTGTAAGCCTACCCGTACAAATGAGACATTGTCTAAATCTTAATAAAATAAAGGGGACTGATCATATGCTATAGCAAAAGGTACAACAGATTCTGTTAAGAAATCCCAATTTGTGTCTCACATTGCTTTTGGAAAATATATCTTCATACAGTGTAGTGAAAACACCCTTAAGTTTAGAGCCAGCATACCTATGAATGATAATTTGCAGAGAACAACAGAAACAGAGGGCATGTTCTCCTTATGGGCTTCCCTGCATGTAGTTAGTCATCATGCTGGACTAAACAGGCCATTGGTCTAACATCAGAGCTGTTAGAAAAACTATCAGCTATTAAACCACTCTCTTTCTGAATAAGCATGGTATTAATGCTTAGATTAAACTAACTAATTAATAAAGGCTGTCATCATGGCTGCAGGTAGGCATGCTAGCAAAATGCTTGGGCTTTCCACATTCAGTGAAGAACAAACGCGGTTTTGGATCATTTATGATCTATAACCAAACATTCATATACTATATATACTCATGTTTAAATCTAGAAATTTAGGTCAAAAAAACTGACCCCAAAAAACCTGAGTCGACTTGTCCACAGGTTAATTTAAGTACTGTATCTTAACTCTTATTTAAAAGAAGGAACCACCTCCTGGTGAAAAGCAAGAGTATAATATATGAAGCACCAACTCTTTCTACTTTCTCATCTATCCAGTTTTAAGAGTAAGCACAAAGAGCTATGTCTGCTGGACTTTTTAAAGTTCTTTGACATTGTTTTGCTTTGTTTCACCTGTTAGATCCTCTGCTATATGCCCTTAAATTTTACAATCAACTTATCCACGGGGCATAGCAAAATCTATAAATTTGGCCCCAAAACTTGTCCTCAACTTATACATGAGGTTGACTTATAGTTGAGTATATACAGTAATCAAAGACTGATATATTATTAGGTGGTATAATATATCCTCCTTCACACCTTTACAAGGGGGCTATATGAGCCTTCAGAGAGCCAGAATGGAAACCCACTAAGTGACCGTGGGCAAGTCACACCCTTAATCTCTGTGGTAGGCAAGGGCAACCCCCCTCTGAACAAATCCAAAAATCCTGTGATAGGTTTGCCTTAGGGTAGCCATAAATCGGAAATAACCTAAAGGCACACAACAACAATAAATATAAGCCTTAGCTGTAAAACATTAGCAAGCAAAAATGCAATTAAATTAAATAAATCCATTAAATTAATGGAACAATTATTATTGGCAAGACACCAGTTTGCTTGGGATATTCCTGGATGTCACCAGAAACTGGAGTGATCACAATCTTAATGAAGAACTGAACTCCACTACAATTGTTTTCCTCAAAAAGTACAGCAACAATAATCCAGGCCACAATCATGAGCCATTGCCAAAATACATTTACACATTTATTTTAAAGCAAACAGTACTACAGGAGTAACACACAAAGGAATGCCAAGGTTGGATTAATGCTGAACATCAAAAAGCCAAAAATAATTACTGCAGAGCATCTACAAGAATTCACCCTCAACAATGGGTAAATTGAAACAGTTAAAGAGTTCCCATACCTTGGCTCAAACATTGATCAATCAAGAAATCAGAAGAACCACAGGACCTCAGCAGAGAGGTACAGGATAGGGGTTTTTGGAGATGTCTCCTCCACAGGGTCCCTATGAATCGAGGTCAACTCAAGGGCAGTTAACAACAACATCAACAAGCCACAGGAATTCCATAACTGGCATATAGCCAAAGCTATTTAACACTGTCAAATGATTTCCTGGAATCCGACCAATTATGACAAATTTATAGAGCTCATACAGAATGTAATGATAGGCAGATATGCATATTATACATTATTTTCAGTGTCAAATTCCACAAAGCTTATAATCAGTTAATGGCACTTCCTCTTAACAAACATGGGCCTCTAACCAGCTGCTCCTTCACTATTAATATACCCTAAACATCAGTTTCCATGTGCATAAGCATAGATATAGGGATATCATTTTAGCCTATGCTTTGGAATTCAACATTCATTATTCAGACAGTTCTCCTTGATTATTCTCTCTGTAACTTCATCTGCCATAAATACACACATGTCTATTTTGTTGCATGATAATGTTTAGACTTTATTATCAATTACTTCAAAATAGCAAAACAATTTACATTGAAGTTTCCAAAATATGGACAACTCATCTCCTAAGGCAGGTCACTGTAATTATCACACCATTCTGGCAAACTGGTAAGAGAAGGGGAAGAGGGAAAAGAGGACTGGCCTAAACCTGAGAGAGTACAGTTGCATGTCAAAGGCTGCCCAGATTTGATCAAGACGAAACAAACCCAAATTCTTAACCACAGGAATAAGAAGAGGACCGGAACATGGGATCACATTCACTTTCCCTATTGCATTTTCTTCCACAGAATAATTCCCTCACATGTTAACTATGGTTCAAACCAGGGAGATATCTGGTTAAACTACCTCTAGCTGTCAACTAATATACTGAAAAATGTGTTACAATGGATAAACTAGGTCTGAATACATCCCACTCAACCATGAACAGCAATGGGTGACTTTGGGACAGTTATAGTCACTCAGCTAACCTTTGAAAGAGAGTTACTGTTAAGATAAAATGGGAAGGGGGAGACCCATATATGCCACTCTGTTATAGGTTGGAGGAAAGGCAAGACATAAATTTAAAACAAACAAAGAAGACCATGGTTGAAATAGGGAAACAGAAAATCTGGGTAGGGACTACAGGATCTCATGGGTATTTTTCTTTAAACTTCACTATTATATCTGCACCAATCTTACCAAAAAGAAAAGGTGGGACTCATACCCCCTGCCAATGTCACTGGACTGCAACTCACAGCAGCCCTAATTAATTTAGTCAATTATGAGGAATGCTGGGAGATGCAGTCCAACTAGGGGAACTACATGATTCAGACCCTACTAAAAAGGCAGTTACTCTGTAAAGTAAAGGTTTCAAGTATTAAATTACTTGTAAGCCTGCCAAATAGAGTTATTGTAAAGGATTTGTTGCACTTCCAACATGCACCAGATCTTTTGAACATTACTTCACAATGAACAGGTGAATTGCCAGATTAAAGGCCAAATTGTCTGTATGTTCTGTAAACTGAAGTTTAATGGAAAAGATTTCCATACCATAACAAACAAAACCGACACCAAGCATTAAATATATTGCGGCACCCATAAATCTAAGTACACAGACCAACAAGTAATTCAAATTATTTTAATGCAAAACATATGCAACAAGCAAAGGAAATCATAGAGTAACAAGAGCTGCCAATACGGCAATGGTACCGTTTGGAGTCTATGTCGAGTCCGTACCGTTCCTTGCTGGTAGAAGTGAGGAGCCAGTTCCAACAGCCAAGCAGATTCAATAGCTGTTACATCTCGCATGTAGTATCTTGAGGTCTGTATGACTTCATTGTATACTACCCTAAAATATGTCAAACAAAGCCATTATAAAGGGCAGCCACTAAGAAAACACTTGAATATCTGCCTTCTTGTTTTTCAAAAAAAAGACCTCATGTCATAATGAGGCTTCTTACTGGGTGGGATGGGCTTGGCCAATTTTAAAATACTGACCTCACACTAATTCATTAATCATATAATTTGTTTTTGGAGGAGGCACTGCTTTATATTATAGTGTTTTTATTATTACTAATATTATCACAGGTATTATTTTTAATTTTTTGTCTGTAAGATGCCTAGGAACTTTTTTTTTTATAGAAAAGATAACTAAGGAATGGAATTACAGTTGGCCCTTCCCTTATGCGGGGGATCCGTTCCAGGCCCCGCCGCATAAGGGAAAAAGCACGTAAACTTAAACCCCCTTAGAACTATGACGCAGGCACACTGTAATAATGACAGTAAGCCATAATAACAGAATAACTGTACAGTGCGCCCTTGCCTTGCTATGGGACATGCCACCCCTTCCTCCCCATTGTATATCTGCTAGATGAAGCACATGCAGATCCCACCGGGTGTGAAGGAAACTGGAATATTTCTACTTTCAGACAGAGCATTTTTCATCTCTATGAGGAAGGAAGAATGAGGATCTGAGGAAAATCCAATAGTATATGCAGACAACCATTCTCATATATCCCATTATCTCCATATAATAGTACTGGTAATACTAGGTAAAGGTAAGGGTACTCCCTTGACATGAATGCCTAGTCGTAGCCGATTGCAGGGGCCGGAGCTCAGCTCCATTTCTAAGCCAAAGAGCCAGTGTTGTTCGAGGACTGCACCAAATGCTGTTACCTTCCCACTGAGAAGTAGTACCTATTTATCTACTTGGATTTTGCATGCTTTTGAACTAAGTTGGCAGAAGCTGGGACTAGTGACAGGAGCTCACCCCATCATGCAGAACCTGGGCCTCAAACTGCAAACCTGCCAATCTTGCAATCAACAGAGTCAGCGTCTTAACTACTTGAGCCACTGCATCCCTAGGACTTGGACTTGTTAGTAAATTTGAGGTTTAATTCCCAATATTTTACACATAGTCTGGGATCAATATATAATGTTGCCTACATTTACTTATGATAGAGATTATCTATCTGTACCTGCCTCAAAGGCATTACTCTCACTGTCCTCCTGCAAGGCAATACTATCATCTTCAGAATTTGAAAAGTAGCCGTCAAAGACTACTGAATTCACCACCAGAAATGCTGTATTACTAGTCAGTGATTCCAAGACTATTCTTCAAAAACAGATGGTGTGGAGGACAGGTTCTGAATTTTACAAGCACACTTCCAGAGAAACATTTCAAAAGCACTACCAAGGTTCTGGATTTCAGTATTTGGAGCAGAAAACAACTATTTAAGCTACCCATATAACAAAAGCTTTGTTCTGGCTAGTACTGATCCATCTACTTTTATCCTTTTCTGTGGAATCAAGAGCACATTGTGAATTCTGAAGCTACTGTCTTTGGATACACCACATGCTATGAAGAACACAATTCAAGCAGGTTTAGGCAGCCACATTAGCTCCAGCAATGCATTTTCTGCCCCAAAACCCTCTGGGAACTGCATGGAGTACCAAAAAAACCCCAACAATGCTTAGAGGCCAGAAACCCACTTATGGGTATTTTTAAATATTAAAAAGCACAGGGAACTCCACAATCTGTTTAAAAGGTGAACTGTCATTTTGGGGGGGGGGGGCTTCCTTCCTTAATTAATTAATCTTAATTAATCTTCCTTCCTTCCTCTCTTGGAGGGGAGAGGGTAGAAAAAGGGTAGCCCAAGAAGTCTGGAAGGACAGAGAGCAATAGAAACAGTGGGGGGAGGTTACACTTTATCCACCCACCCCAATCTACAGTGTTAAACCCAACTAGAATATTTAGGAAAACTTCGTAAACTTACCAACGAGGGGGCTTCTCCGCATACAGCACTGAGGTGGGATGGATATGAAGTTCATGGTCATCACGAATAGTCCTTGAGTAAAGAGCAATATTTTGGACTCAAATAAATATTGTAACTATTTCATGACATGCCAAACTAAGTGAGTATGAGGGCCAATATAATCTATTCCCCCCAAAAGCACTTATACCTCAATAAGCCTCGTTACAGCTAGACAAAACTTTCAAAAATTTTAACATCTATAGAAAATTGAGTTGGAACCCTTTCCAGCTTTCATTTGAGTGATTGGAATGTCCTCTTTTTCCTCATATTTACTGTGACTTTACAGTTCAGAAGAAAGAAAGGGTTTACTCTAAGAAAATGGTGGATAGCTGTACATTCTTTGTACTTTCTTTTATCTCTTCCTGATGTCACTCATTTGAACTGTCAAGCAGAGCACTAATTTGTGTCAAAGAAAGACTATCTGTTAGCCTATGATTCTAGCTGATATACAGTATCTTCATGGCCCCTCCTCCCCCATTTTCTCAACATGGAGATGAGACAATGCATATCTCAAAAAATGGCTCTGGTGCAAAAAAACAAGACAATGTTTGACCCATTCAGCACAAGAATCAGGGTAAAACAGAATAAAATAACTTACTATTTGCTCCAGAGTTTCCAGGAAGATGTGGCGCCCTCCGTTCTGATGTCAGGCAACTGTTTAAAACACATCCCACTGTGCTGTCCAGCACTGCCACTGCTGCTGCCACCAGTCTATCACTCTGAAATCAAAATGAGGCATGCAGTCATGTGATTGTTGCTGGGTGCCTCATTTGGATCTCAGAGCGAAGTGAGCTGTGGTGACAGTGGACGCACCAGGTGACTCAGCAGGACATGTGTATGAACAGCCACCTGGCATCAGAATGGAGGGCCTTTGTAATGGGTGAGGGTCGGGGCGGTTCCAGGGCCAGGATACTCTGGGCTGCCCCTGGAATATTCTGTCCAGTGCAAACAGGACCATAGAAAGCAAATCAATACTGTTTTTAACAGCTGTTGCCTTCAACAGGGCACCTTCACTGATCACAACTTTACCCCATATCATCCTCCTTAACTTTCTGTTCCACCACTGCCTATTGCATGACTGCAATTATTCACCACCCCCACCTTCTTCACCACATTTAGAGCTTAGCTACTGTATAATAATCACCACTAGGATATCAGAGTTTTCATGGACTGGGAGTGGGGTTATTGTAAAAAAATTCCACTTACCTGTAGGCCCCTGTAGAGTGAAACCTGGCTGCGTTAGCAAAGAATCCAGAAACTATGCACCTTAGAACAGGATCTGGATCACCTAAAATAAATAAGTAAACCCACTGTTTTTCAGGTTCTCTGTTGGCTCACACGGGGGGGGGGGGGGGGGAATGTTAATCCCATATTCTTTAACAGACGTTACACCTGTGAATTGACTCCTCAAACACAATTTGAAGATGCTCTTTAACTGGACTCTTAAATATAAAATAACTGTTTTCTTCTCTTTCACATTCAGCAGATGACTGATCTCTATGTAAAGTATCATTTATTTCTTCATCTCTACAACTCAGTTCCTGACATATGACAAAACACAGGCATCAGAAATGCCCAAACTAGGTGTTATGCAGCAAACAGATATAACAGGGGTATTTTTATTTAAAAAAGATCTAAATAAAACAAACAAACCAAAAGAAACTGTTGTGGAAGGCTGGCAAGGCAGAGGGATTTGAACTGTTTCCTTTTTGACTGTTTTCTACTCAAAATCATTGTATTCTCTCAACTGCTTTTGTATCTACAAAAGGAAAGTAGATGATACAGGTTATTTTTCTCCTTCTTCTAGGTTAAAAAGCAGCAGGAAGAGGAAAGATTTTAATTGGGCAAATATCCTATTGGAAAATGGCTGAGTATCACCCTCTCATTCAAATGAAATTGGCAAGTGCTTTTCATTAAAACAATTTTAGAAACACCTGTTACATGGCATGTGCAATGGACACTGTTGCAACCATCCTGAGAGCTTCCTACATTTGATGAAAGAAAAAAAGCAAGGCATTCTGATGATCAGGAATAATTTTTATGTAAATAATTTCAGTAGTGAAGTCGAAGGCTTTCATGGCCGGCATCCATAGTTTTTGGTGGGTTTTTCGGGCTATGTGGCCATGTTCTAGAAGAGTTTCTTCCTGACGCCAGATGTTGGCGAAACGTCAGGAAGAATCTCTTCTAGAACATGGCCACATAACCCGAAAAACCCACAAAAACAATTTCAGTAATTTTAAAATATAGTGATCCAGAATTTGTAGAGTTATGAACAAACAATATAAAGAAATAATTTCCTATGTGCATTTCTGAACCTTCAGTTGTGACTCTGAGAAAGCTAATGGGGGATGTTTTGCACTGCTTTTATCAACTTGCTGTTTTGAATCTATTTATTGATTGACATGACATGGCATTTTAGATGCTAACTAAACTACCTGATTACGCAACTGAAAACAGGGTATACATTTTATTAATAAATAAGAAATGTATCCACATGAAAATTATTTCCTTTATATTTTTGGCCATGAGTTATGACATCTAGAAGCAAAAATATGCAGAAGTTTGATTCATGTCAGGCACTGCTTGTGCTTCCATTAATGAGCACCTTTTTGATTAAGACAGACAAATGGTTGTCAAACTAGGTGTGTTCATTTCTCTTTTCAAGAAACACAATATCATTTGTTTTTTCTTAATGCAACACATAAGCAAATGAAACATGAAGAGGGAAGCCAGACAAAGGTGTGTCTACACAGTTAACAAAATTTATTCCAGATTCCCTGCACTCCTAGATATAAATATTACTAGCTTATAGCATTAAAGCTGACAAGAACAAGAGTTACAGGCATACGGAATATGTTAGAAAACTTCCACCAAAGCTCCCATTAGAAAAAATACACCACACATCATCAAAACAACTTAAAATGAATGAGTGTTATAAGCTACTGCTAAAAAGTAAGCAAAGAAATCAATTATACAAAATGCCATGAAAGGACATGCAGGGAATCATCAACAGATACAAGGTAACCAAGCACTTCTCTCTTCCTCATACCTTCACAGGATTTTTTTGGTACTTTGAACTTGACAAGAAGTTTTTTCAGCTGTTCTCTGACAGCTGTGGCTCTGACGAGGCCTTTGTAGTTTAAAAAATGATCTTGGCACCACTGAGAATTCTTGTTGTGCTAGATGGGAAAAAACAAAAAGCTAAACAGTACTGGAAAAGTTTCAAATAAGTGTTAGCTCTAACTTCATTTCCAGGCTTTTATTTCCCTAACATTATGGAAAGAGGGAGTGGGAACATAAAAACTCAAATCTGTCTACAATATGAACAAAATACTGTATGTCTAAAATCATAAAACCCTCTGGGCAAGACAAGATGAAGATTGATACTTGAATCTGTGAAAGAGACTCTGATGTCCAGCACTGGAAGTCTCATGATTAATTAGTTTCTATCCAATATCAAATTTCTCTGCATTCCAAATATAAATTTCAGTTGACATAGCCATTGTGAATTAGGGTGTTCTGCAGTCAAGGCAATATATTAATCACAAAAAGTGCACGTGCTTCAAACATAAGCAAGCATATCTGCAAGCAAGCATACTTTGAGTTCATGGGATTGCTGACAGGACATGGATTGTGTTAAGCTTGAGAATTTCATCATTCATTTTTAAATAGTATATCACATACAAAGTTCCTAGTCCCTAAGAAGAAAGAGGTACACTTGTGTGGCCATGATCACATGGATTGCTCCTAAACATTTCAAGTCATAAAAGGACCAAGCAGGGTTTTCAGGGTTTTGGAAGAACCCCTCTGTCAGAACCTGTGTTGTTTTCTCTTGACCTTCAACACACAGCCAGTCCCCATGTTGGACTTCAGCTAGACTGAAGATGTAAAATCCACATCTAGCAAAACTGAAGATGTAAAAGCAGGCCTCGTGTGTTCTTTTGTTATTTGGCATGCTGCTTACTTTGATAAAAGCTTCATAGACATTAAGCATAGTGAGATGGTCACCCTCTTCAACAGCAAATTTTCTGTGTTCTCTGGTCTGAAAAGGAGAAATGATTACAAACTTAAATACCGTATTTTCCGGCGTATAAGACGACTGGGCATATAAGACGACTGGGCATATAAGACGATCCCCCAACTTTCCCAGTTAAAATATAGAGTTTGGGATGTACTCACCGTATAAGACTACCCCTCTTCCAACGCACACCAAATAAAATTTTTTAAAAAATCAGATTTGATTTCAATATGATAATTTAAATTCAAATACTTATGGCATGCAGGTCCTTAGCAGGAAACCTTGTTGTATACAAAGCCTGCTTGGACTGGTCAGCTCTCCCTGCCTGCCCTGTGTTCCCTGTCTCCAATACTATCAGAGCAGTAGCTGCTTTCATACGATCGCCGCATATGGCGGGGATGAGGCCACAGCCGTTTTTGAGCTCCCCCCATCATATGCGGCGACTGCAGATTCTCCAGTCTGGCTCGGAAGTTTCAGTACCTGCCCTATAATATGACACCCGGTGTATAAGACGACCCCCAACTTTTGAGAAGATTTTCCTGGGTTAAAAAGTAGTCTTATACACCAGAAAATACAGTACTTTAAAAAGAGACCATACATCATTTTCTTGGAAGTCCCACTCAAGTCAATAGCATTACATCCATTTAAGAAATTTGTGAATCCCTCTGACCTTTGCAATTCTCCTGTTATCTACTATCATCTCTTTTTCCTTTTCAGTTACAGTGCCCCTTTAATTAACACTGTTCTGTGTTACACAAATCCTGCCTACCATTTATAATCGACTATAAGTTGACTTCATGTATAAGTTGAGGGCAAGTTTTGGGGCCAAAATTATGGATTTTGCTATGACCCATAGAAAAGTTGAGGATAAAATTTATGGGCACACAGCAAAGATCTAAAGGATAAAGCAAAGCAAAATAATGTCAAAGAACTTATAAAATTCCATCAGACATTACTCTTTGTGCTTATTCTTAAGACTGGATGGATGAGAGAGTAGAGGGGGGTCAGTGCTTCACATATTATACTCTTATTTTTCAACAGGAAATGGTTCCTTCTTTTAAATAAGAGTTAAGTTACTTTATTTACATTGACCCGTGAATAGGTTAACTCAGGTTTTTTGGGTCAATTTTTTTACCTAAATTTCTAGATTTATACATGAGTATAGATAGTATTTCATTGTAATTCTATCAATCATTTAAAAGTTAAAACGATAGGAAGCATTTTTAAATATACTGATAAAAGACCCCCATATTCAAAGACAAGGTGACAAAGAGCAGCAAATTTAAAAGCAATCACAATTAAACACAAATTACAAGAACATAGGCCAAAGCAGCAGATAAAAGCAACTGAGGTGAAAGGAGTAGAAATAATAAGAGTCAAGTGAAAACAAAAATATTTTCAGTGATCATTGCAGCAACAGGAAGAGGCCAGACAGGTTTCCTGGGCAGTGCTTTTCACAGGCAAAATTCAACAACAAAAGCAGGCTTTCCATATCTTCATATCAACCATATCTCACATGAAGTAAGAAATGCAAAAAGCCTTTTCCTGACTGGTCTCTTTGGGCTGGCAAGGTGTTTTTGGAGAAGATAGTATTTTAAGTCTATCCCAAGATGTTTAGAGCTTTAAATGTAAAAATGAATTATTTTGAATTGAGTGAAGAGAATGTCTTATAAAAGGAAACATACATGTCCCAAGAAAGTAGCTTATCAAAAGTTTAGCTGCAGTTTCTGTATCAGATGACGTTTCCATGCAGTATGTTTCAGGAATCCAACTTTGACACAATCTGAATGTGTGCCACAGTGACTAGGTCTACCTCCTCCAAAAACGAGTACATCCGGTATACAAGCCTAAGCTACTTAAAAGGATTCAGCATCACATCTGAACATCCCAAGACCATAGGCAGTGCCAGAAGTACTCTTAACTGCATATGTGAATGTTTCAGAGAGATGGAAAAAACCCCAGGCTGAATCCGTCACTGAATATATCAGTGTCATCAGGTTTAAAGCTCAAATTTAACTTAATTATATACTTCTTACTCTGAGCAGTGAACAACTATAATTTCATCTTCTGATACAGAATGAATCACCAAATAATCAAGCTTCTTAGGACTATCAGATGTTAATTGGAGATGTAGTCAATGAGAAATAGTGAACAACATGAATTAAACAGGATACCAAGCTTTTTAAATCTATATGCAAAATAACTGAAAGAGGCTCAAACTAATGTCACTGAGTACAGAAATGACACTTACAGCTTGTGTCTTCTGGTTTGGAGGAATTGTAAAGATGTTCTGGATCTGCATCATGGCAGCAATGCTCAGAATCTCCTGGGAGCAACCAAAATTCCCTGAAATATTATCAAAAGGGTGAAAAGAACTTCAATTCAGTTTCCCAAACACTGAAAATGCTAAATAAGATAATGTGCTGCACACACTCACCTGGTTAAAACTACAGCATCAGGTAACTTGTATTACAAAACAAGCTAAATATCAAATCTATAGTTATGTGAAATATGGAGAATTATTTTCTATTGCATTTCAACTTATACTCAAGAACATGTCTGCTAACATTCTGATTTCCAGCTTGTCCTATCACAAAGGGGTACGAACATATATTCAAACGCAGATTAAAAAGAATCATACCCATTAAAGTCAGACTGCACTGGCAATTTATGCAGCGATTAATTTATTAACCAGACAAAAATAGCTGACTTTCCCATTACGACTATAGGTCCCTCCACTACACTGAATCCTGTTCCAGAGATTCCCCTAACCTTTTTGGCAGATTCAAGGTGATAAAATGGGGAGATGGCCTACCAGAGTCCCAGTGCACACATATATATCATGGGTAATCACATAGAAACTAACCTTGGGCAACAAATAGTACAACTATTTCTTTGTTGACTTTAGCAACTGTAACAAATAGAGGAGGAAGATTAACTCCCTGAAGCTTCAGTCAGAATTTACTCAATAAATTGCAGCTATCACACTTTTGGCATATTTAGGCTTTGGTTTGTTGTTGTATGGACTTAAAGGAAGTGCACTTTCTTCAGTTCTGCTTTCTTGTCTCCTACATTCCACCATCATGATCCAAGTGTTATCCAAATATTTATAACATTAAGGAAAACCAAACAGCAAATAATTCCTTTTGATGAAAAAAGCAAGTACAGCATTCTTACCTCTAAGGTATGACAAATTGACTACATGTAGGCTGAATGACAACAGTATGACTTTGGAATTACCTGATTCTAGGAGCATCTTAGCAAACATGGGATTCAAAGGGAATTCTGCTATCCTAATTCCAAGAGGTTCAGTGAGACGGCAATATTTATCAAGCCCTGCAAGAGAAGCAAATACAAAACATAAATACGGATGATCCAACAAGTGCTTATAATATACTTTGTAACAAATAATTATATGTATGTTAGGTTGGCTGTTATATCTGTATTGATACAGCTTTAAAACCAATAAAATATGAATAAAAATTATGCATGTTTTAAAAACACAATTCTCTGCACAGAAGGATTTATGATACTGCACACACTATTCTTCAGAAGTAAGGGTCTAGCTAAACTTTACATGGAGTTTGTCAGTTGTCTGGATAACTACAAAAGGTAAAGGTTAAAGATTTCCCCTTGATGTGAATATCTAGTCGTAACCGACTGTAGGGGGTGGTACTCATCTCCATTACTAAGCCAAAGAGCCAGCACTCTCCAAATATGACTCTGTGGTCATGTGGCCAGCATGACTGCATGGAATACTGTTACATTCCCACCAAAGTGGTACCTATTTATCTACTTGCATTTGCATGCTTTTGATATGCTAGGCTGGCAGAAGCTGGGACTAGTGACAGGAGCTCACTCTGTCCCACACCACCTGGGCCTTGAACTGCTAACCTTACGATCGTCAGAATTGGCATCTTAACCACTAAGCCACCGCAGCCCTACACTACAATGTAAACCTAAAAGCACAAAACAAACAGAAATTGAAAGATTCCAGGAGAAGATAATCCTTTATCTTTTCTGAAGTAATGAAAATTAAACCATCTTACCTCCTAATGCATAGAGTAGCTCCAAAGCTTGCACCATTGACTGAGCAGGTGGAGGCTGGAGGGGGAAAAAACAGTTTGCTCTGCCTGCTGTAGAGACATTGATTCCATTTCTAGCTGCCTTTCCTCTGTCAAACACATGTACATTTAGACATTTCATAGATAAACATTTTTAGATGTTCCTCTCAGTTGTATCGAATGGCCATCACTAATAGTAATAAATATAAGAATCTAGTGTTCTGAACTAAAATCCAGAAAGATAACACAAGAACTCCAAATTCTATTGCAAGAATATTCCATATTCGCCGAGGGTAGGGGCAGAGGACCCTGTGAAAGTGGAAAAACCACAAATAAAAAAAAACTTTTTTTTATCTGAGAGAACACCTTTCTAGGAATCTCTAGGTCCTCCAGGGCAATTCTATGGTCAAGATGGCAGGTTTTATTTTTATTGATTTTTATTGTATGTACAGTGCTGTGAATATCTACAGCACTATATATATAAAGTTTAAGAAGAAGAAGAAGTTGTTGAAGAAGTTGACTATGAAATTGTGCTAGAGGATCTACAAATGCCTAGAGAAGTGTTCTCTCTAGGAATCTCTAGGTCTTCCAGTGTGACTTCTGATGGACACTAACCACAGAGTCATGCTGGAAGACCTAGTGCTTCCTAGAGATAGCATATTAATCAAATCCATGAATAATCAATGAGTACCCAGACTGTTGGGGGCAAATTAGCTTACTTGCTAATTAGCTTACTTGCTGTTCACCGCTATGATCTTTGGAATAGCGGTATATAAATAAAACAAATTATTATTATTATTATTATTATTATTATTATTATTATTATTATTAAAGCTGCAAATGTGGATGGTCAACTGTAAGGAAATGTGAGGGGGGAGTATAAAATTATGTTTTCGCCTACAATCACTCTAAAAGAAAGGGGCTTCTCTTTCTTGGAGACCAGTGTAAAAATGGGGCAATCTAGTGGAATTGGGTAAAAAAGATCCATCCCTTCTAAATCAGCCTATTAGCTGACCTGGATGAAATTCTATGCACTCGCCTGCAAGCGATTCCTGTTAATCTATGACAGCCAATTAAATACTGAGGTCTACCTATCTGTGCTGTTTAGCACTGATCAGAATGTTATGGAGGTGTCCCAATAAAAGAAAAGCAAATCTTGATATTTTTCTTGAAATGTGAGTCATACTATGGAAGAATCTGGCAAACTAAATGGCACAAGATAAACAGCTAAACAAGAGTCTCACACTTACTGAGAGGAAAGGAAACCTGAGCACATTGTCAATTCCTAAAGCTTTCAGCTGGAGAATGACTGGTGCTAGGTTACTGCGCTGCATCTCAGGAATAGTGGATTGTGGCAACTTCTCAAAATCTTCCTCTATAAAGACAATAAAATTTCATTAATCCATCAGTCCTTTAAACCTGTATCCACTCATTCTGCTATAAAACTTTGGAACTCAAGAGTATAGACATTCATATACAAACACAGAAGCATTATGAGTGTAGGGAGGTCACAAGGCAACTGATTTTCCACAGATTACAATATGAATTTACCTCCAAGATAATTTTGCAGAGTTTGAGGAATGGGGTAGGGCTGAACACTGCAGAATCTAATTACCTAGATATAACCAGCTTTATCAGGTATGGTAATTATTAGGTTATATCGTATCTCAAAACCCTATGTATCTACACATCCACCGATCAAGAATGTCTGTTAACAGTTTGTCGTATCAGCCAATTTGTAACAAGTTTTACTGGTCTTTTGTTCTTAGCCAAATTAGACTGGATTTGTAATAGCCCATTTGTTCCAATCAACCATCTAGAAATGAGATTTCTATTGTCCTTTTGCACAGGGCTACTTCTCATCCAACTACACAACACTTTAACGGTAAATGTTTTTCTGGCTATCCAGCATCAGGTGACTGGATCATGTATCAGCATGACACAGCATGATTAAGGGCAACTATACCAATTAAGTACACTTTTTCGGTTTTCCATTTTTTCCCTAACTTGACTAGCTTCTTACTCGTTTTACCATGCATCTACACTTAGGCTGTTTATACTTAGGTAGTGAATGCCCAACATTTGCTTCCTAGTACTCCTACTAACTCTATGAAGACACCACTCACAAAATACACTTATTGCCATTCATACGTCCAAAACACAGAGACTAACATTTTGCAAAAATACATACAATAACACATACAAGTGTTTGCATTTTAAATCGTGTTTACTTTGTTAAACTGTATTACAAAATCTATTATAAAACTATTTGAAAATAGCTGAATATCCATTATAAAAATCTTATGACAGGATGATAAATCTTAATTACACTGAAGACAGCTAAAGGATTTTTAAGCATATACACCACCAAAAGGGTAAAAACTCTTTTTTAAAGCACTGCCCCACCTGTATAAAGTCTGTAGCATTTTCCTGAACGGTTTCGACCTGCCCGACCTGCCCTCTGATTCGCTGAGGCCTTCGATACTGGAACAACCACAAGGCATTCAATTGCTGTTTTTGGATTATATGCACGGAGCTTCACAAAACCACAGTCAATCACAAATGAAATGCCATTGATTGTAATAGATGTTTCTGCAATATTAGTGGCCACTATAACCTAAAACAATGAAAGAAAATCAGATTGTTTTGAGCTCATTATGCTCCATGATTACTAACTTGATAAGCTTGAGGAAATACCAATAATGTTTCCAATGAGTTCCATTTTTAAAAAATTCACTAAACCTTAATTACGTCCCCATATCTTAGTTAATAAGGTATTCAATTATATGCATCAGTCAAAACGTGCATAAAATACCTCTGAGGGGAAGTCAATAAGATCTAATTTGAAAACAACACTGAAATATCCAGCGCACATGTAATGGATTGGAAAAGTGCACAGTCTTGCTGTCAGATCAATCCACACTGCTGTTTTCTCCTTTTAAAAACTGTTCTTGCAATTCAGTTTTATCAAGGGCAGATTTTTGCTCTAATGTTTAAAACAAAAGTGCATAAGCATTCAAAGATTAAAATTAGATAAAGGAAAACAAAAATGGAGATTCATTACAAATAAATTGGTAAGGGACAGTCCTAGTAGACAAAATTGTAGTTTTAAGAACATAGGATCCATGTCAGATCTAACCAAATGTCTATCTAATCCAACATTCTATTTTCCACAGCAACCAATCTTTTACACATTCAGCATTTTTGGGAGAATGGTGTAGTAGATGGGTACTTGTGAGCAGCATAAAAGAAAGCATAATTGCTAAAACTGTCAAGCAGGGTGACATATGTATGGAGAGGTTGTTTTATCCCTTTAAACCATTTATGGTTTATGGTGACTCTAAAGTGAACCTATCATAGAGTTTCCTCTGTAAGATTTGTTCATAGGAGATTTGTCATTGCCTTCTTCTGAGGCTGAGAGAATGTGACATACCCAAGGCCATGCAGCAGATTTCCATGGCTCAGTGGGGATTTGAACCCTGGTCTACCAGTGTCTAGTTCAACACTCAAACTATAACAGTACACTGGTATGGTAAGAACACTGTTCAAAAATCTCTATAGCACAGGCTACCAAATAACCTGTAGGAAGGTGGTGCTACACTGCTAAATATTAATACATAGCAAGTTACTGTCAGGACATAAGCATTATGCCAAATGAAACTATATTAATGACAACAATACCAGAAGTGCTTTTACCTTTCTAACATTATGAGATACTCTCTCAAACACTTTCATCTGTTCAGAAGCAGGTAACCCAGCATACATAGGAAGAACGCGCAGGTGTTTCTTCATTCCTGTGCGAGCAAAGATCCGTGCCTGTTCTATCAGCATTGAAACAACAGTTTCTACCTCCTCCTAGAAAACCATAAAAATAAATGGAATATCAAAATATATTTAGTTCAAGACAGTATCACAAGGATGAAGGAATGCTCATAGACAACATCTAATTGACTCTTGCAAGCTCTTCTTCGTGTTTTATAATCTTAAAAAACAAAAGTTGACAGTTAAAGATATATTTCTTAGGCAGAATAGTAAACATTTTTCATTCAAATACAGACTTCAGAACAGGAATATAGCAGAACAGAAGACTACAAACATATAGCCATGTCAGTCTATAGAATCAGCACATAGAGAGATCTTGTAGCACCTTTGAGAGCGACTGAAAGAAAAAAATTGGCAGCATGAGCTTTCGTAGACTTCAGTCTACTTATTTTTTATTTATTTACGGTATTTATACCCCACCCTTCAGCCCTAACAGCTCTCAGAGCGGCTTACAATTATTTTTATTTTTAATCCAATGGTTCCGTTTAGGCTTACAATCTAAAAAGACGTGACACAAAAGGAGAAGGGAATGGTGGTGGGGAAGAGGATCATGTCCAGTGCTTCTTCTCTCCCTCTGAGGCTTGGACCATGGCAGATGGACTGGAGGGAGGGCCCTTCTGCTTGCTCTGGCTAGCCCTGATGGAGATGGGCCTGCCTTTTAAATAAATAATAATAAAACTTTTATTTATATCCCGCTTTTCTGTGACAAGACAATCAAAGCGGCCCTCCCAAGCCAAATGATGACAGATGGCATGGAGGGAGGGCTCTTCTTCTTCAGACTAGGCCTGATGGAGTTGGGCCTGCCTTTTCACTCCCTCCCAGGCCAGATGATGACAGGTGGCATGGAGGGAGGGTTCTTCATCTTTCAGGCTAGCCCTGATGGAGTTGGGCCTGTTAGTGACAATGGTCTGATGCCTGCAAATCACTTTGAGGAAGCAGATTGAAGTCTACAAAAGCTCATGCTGCCAATTCCTTTCTTTCAGTTAGCCTGAAAAATGTGCTACAAGATTTCTCTACAACAGAAGACTGTGTAATTTAGTATTTCAATTCTGAGTTATAAAATGTCTGCTTCAAACACAACAAATAGATGCCCAAAGCATAAGCCTAAGTGATTGATGTTTTTTTTAATTTTATTATTTAAAATTCAACAGAACATACATGTATGACAAACAAATACAATAACTTAACTAATAAACAAAAACAAATAACCATTCTATTATACTAACATACATAAACATTTAAAATCCCATCCTTCAAACTGAAGAAACCTGTCTTTTTATGCACTTTCCAATTACATCCTACCTTTTTCAGTTAAGTTTAAACATCCTTTCCTTTAATTGTTATATTGTGTTTATTATCTACCAAAATACAGCATCATATTAATCTTATAGTTTGACATATTAAACCTTTAAATGTATCTATTTTCCTGTACTCTATCCATTCTTCCTTCACTCGTACACTCTATATATTCAATATTTTATTTTTATTTCCCTTATACTATAATCAAATATCACAGAGTATAAAAAAGTAAAAAGTATGAAAAATAAGATCCTATTCTCAGATTGTTGCACACTCAGGCAAACCTAATTGCGCCAGTGTAAATCAAATATTTAATAAGTTCATATCCATCCCTTTTTGTATTTAATCTGCTGTTTTCTTTGTTCTTTCTTTTAAATGTTTGGTAATAGGTGCCCATTCATTTCCCCATCTACTTTCATTCCCTTCTCTTAACATATCAGTAAGTTTATCTGATTCTATCATGTCATATACTTTTATGTACCAATCTTTTAATAGTAATTCATCCTTACTTTTCCATTTTTTTGCTATTACCATTCTGGCTGCTATTACCATATAGAAGATAATTTCCCCATATTTACTCTCCAATTTTGCATCACTCAACATCCCCAGTAAGAAAAAATTTGCTTTTAATTTTATTTTAATGTTTAGGATTTCTTCGATTTCTTGATGAATTTGGGTCCAAATTTTTTTCATTTTTTTTACATTCCCACCATATATGCATAAAATTCCCTGTACCATTTTGGCAGTTCCAGCATTCTTTCTTGTTATTTTTGTAAATTTTACTTAATTTTTCTGGTGTAAGGTACTATCTATATTGTATCTTAAGATAATTTTCTTTAACATCTGCACTCAGGGTGCATTTCAATCTTAACATTCCAGTTTTTTTTCCCCATTCCTCTAAAAATATTGGGTTACCTAAGTCTTGTGCCCAATTGATCATATATTGCTTGACCGTCTCATCTTCCATTTCTAAATGTTGTAATATTTTATATAGTTTTGAGATTGTATGATCTGAGTCTTTACTTAGTAATGTCCCAAATTCCATATCCTCTTTTTCTATCTGATAAATTTTCCTGTCTGCTTTAAATCTTTCTACAATTTGCCTATTTTGGTGGTGTTGTTTTTTTAAAGTTTCCAAAGCTAGGCAGACATCATGGGCTGTATAACAGAGTTCTATGAATATGCTTTCCCACTTTGCAGCAGATGTGTAAATCACAAAAACCTATGTTTTACTATTTTTAAAAAAACTGTATGAAGTAGCCCATATAGTTTTCTAACTACTGTAACTAGAAAAAATTTTTCCCCATGACTGTAATATCATATTCACAATTATTCAGACTTCAGTTATTCAAACACTTGGGTTGGTCATAGAAACTATTTCATTTAATCAAGAGGGACTTTGGAGGAACATTCTAGATTATTTGGCAATTGGAAGTTTCAATGGTGTTGAGAAGTTATTAGATATTTGGTTATTAAGTTATTAGGTATTTAGGCATATTGGCTCCTCAGAATATTGTTGTTGTTAACTGCCCGCAAGTCAACCTCAACTCACAGTGGCCCTATAGATGAGACATCTCCAAGACTCCCTGTCTTCTACTGCTCTGCTTAGGTTTGGCAGACTCATGCCTGTGGCCTCCCTAACTCAATCTAGCTATCTTCTTCTCTTTCGTCTCTTTCGTCTCCACTCAACCATTCCCAGCAATATTGTCTTTTCTAGTGAGTCATGCCTTCTCATGATGTGGCCAAAGTACAATAGCTCCATTTGATCATTTTGGCTTCTATGGGTATTTCAGGCTTGATCTGTTCAAGGACCCATTTGTTTGTCTTTTCCCCCCAATAACTTTATTCTTAAAACAAAAGATATACATAACACATAATAACAATATCTCTCAGTATTACACTCCAAATTTCACAATTTATGTTATATAATATAAATATATGAATGTCTTTGTTATAACTCATACCTTCTTGCCAAAAGAAAATAAAGTTTTTTTTTTAAATTAAACTAAAGAACATTCATTGTCTTACTTATTTTTTAATACTGTGTGGTTTCTTCCTCTCATTTTACCTATCTCTATTGTGGCTGGATTTTGTCCCTATCTATCTATCTATCTATCTATCTATCTATCTATCTATCTATCTATTATTGATTATTGCCTTCTACTTTGTTTTGTTTAATCACATTTTTTTCTTTTTATTCTTTGTCCAACTTCTTATACCAATATTTGGTTACTATTTCCCAATCATCTTGTCTTGTTTGTCTTTTTTTGCTGTCTGTAGTATCCTCAGCACTGTTCTCTAGCACCACATCTCAAATGAATACTACTCAAACTGAATTTGTCTGCATTGCTTGATGAAGTACCTCTGGCTTTGGATAAGTGGTGGACATCACTCAAATTAAATATTGGGGTAAAGTTCATGTAATTAAGATGAATACATTATCACAGATATTCCATGTTTTCTGAGGTATTTCACTGTATATTCTTCATGATTAATTTCAGAAAATCAGTACTATTTTCTGAAACTTTATATGGGATCTTTTACTGTTCTACTTTTTCACTCAAAAGTATGCAACCATTTTCATCCAAAAATGGATTTAATTTTTCAGACATGAGTTTGTATTATAAGGCATCACATCAAATACTCCTCCTAATGCAACCTTCGAATCAACTTACTTGAAAACTCTTTTAGATGGACTGCATTAGGTTCTGTTCATTTAAGGAAGCAAGAGACTTGCTACCTGTGGTTTCTGCTGCTAGGGTGGCTTGATTTACAAAATATTGCCAGTTACAATTTTATCCATACGGTCACATCAAAATAACTCTATGTGATAATCTTAATATGAAGATTGTGATGCAATCTTTTTCGTGGAACAGACGAAGTGATTGTGGAATGTATACTTCAGATCAGTTTATAGGTCCAGACAAAGATTTTTTTGCCATTTCAGTGTTACAGTCTGCTTATCAGTTACCCAAAGGTACACTGTGACAGTAGATTTACAACTACAAGATCTTTCCATGTCTACATATGGCCTATCAGAACTGAGTGCCTTAACCACTCCTCCTGTGTTGGAAACATTAATTATTCTCAGAGAAACCTAAACCAACTTGTCTATAGTATAGTTTCAGACAGTTGATGTTAATGAAGTCAGAGTTGAGTGAAACAAAGAGATAAATATTCCTGTGTAAATTAAACTATAGAAAACTGCCCTAGCTTCAGTATCTAAACCTTCTAGACCTAAAACTATGTACCGTAATTAAGATAATGATTCATTGTGGAATAAGATGTGGGCAAGTTCAGTGACTATTTATGGATTGAATGTTACAATATATTAAATTTTTATTAGAAAAATATTTAATTATTTGCAGAGACATATGTTCTTTGATTATTTGCCAGTGAAGCATAAGTAAAGAAGCACCCAATTAGACATGCCAAACTGTAGAACAGTTGTGAGTGCACAATCATTTGCACAACAGTTTAATCCAGTGCAAATGCAATAGTGGGGATTTTCATCTGACTAAGACAGGAAGGGGCAAAGAGTAGCCTGAGGCCACAGGCAGCACTCTCCAAGGATGTTTTGGTGACCACTGAACTATATCCAGATTCCCCAAAAATATATTTTTCTGATGAAAACAGAATGAATTCTTCACATGGAAGTAGTGATATGATTGCCTTGTTTAAATATTTGAAGGGATGTCATAGTCAGGATGGAGCAAGCTTGTTTTCTGCTGCTCCAGAGAACAGAAACTGGAACAATGAATGCAAACTACAGGAAAAGAGATTCCACCTCAACATTAGAAGGAAGTGCCTGACAGTAAGAGCCATTTGACAGTGGAACACACTCCTTCAGAGTTTGATAGAGTGGAGGTCTTTAAACAGAAGCTGGATGGCCATCTGTCAGGGGTGCTTTGATTGTGAGTTCCTGCATGGCAGGGGGTTGGACTGGGTGGCCCTTGTGGTCTCTACCAACTCTACGATTCTAAGTGTTTGAGATAACAATTCACCATTTAAACATGTTTCAGGCTTCTATACCTCGATTAATAGCAAAAATATAAGTTTTGACCTATAGCCGCATCCATTTTTGGTTTGCTTTTTTAAAAAACATTTTTGACAGCTTACAGGGGTGAAAATAGGCCCTCATTGTCCACCCTGTCCTAGAGTTACACCTAAGATTTATACCAATGCCTTACATCAAAACAACAATTTCAATAGGACAAACATTTCTTTTGTGTCTACCTGGCCAGTTAAAAATGCCAGAATATCCCCATCACCTTCTGTCTGATGAATTTTCATGACAGTTTCCACAGTTGATTTCACATAATCTGGAACAGGACTGTTGGAAAAAATATATAGAAACATCTTAAGTACAAATACTTAAGTACAAATATAAGTCATCCTTTCATCAAAAGAAAAAAGAATATACAGTTGGTGTTTAATGGACAATATAAATAAGTAACACTCTTGTAAAATTCCAATTACGTACATGTTACAATATTAACTATATTTTACAGGTCTAGCTGGTCATTCCTGAATCCTTCAAAAATCATTCTCAGTTATTTTGCTTCTCTCTTTGATATTTGCACAAATTCTTTTAAAATCTATTTTAAACAAACATACATATTTCACAAAAATGGAAATACCTCAACAGAGTTCTATACAATATATTGAAGGATAGGGAGTTAAAGAATCTAATATTTCCATAGAAAGGGTTAATCATTATACAAGTACATATTAAAATGCTGGGTTAACACAGGCTAGAAACAGACCTCCTTTTTTCAGAATTGTAAATAAAATTATGGCCTGGATCAAACATGAATGTTTAGCTCTCAATGACTGAAAAATCAAATCATCTTATATTTGTAGTCATCACAGCTGTAGAACTTCCATAACACATCATAAACAATGCTTTTCAGTGGTACCGGTTCATACTATCATCTGTGTGCACCAAGCATATAGTAATCAAGCAGTATATGTACATACATGTGTGAACCATTCCTATATGCACTACATACAATCCCATTTTAAAAATGGAATTCTGGTAGAATAAACCAGTTGTTTTCTATCACAGGCTTGCCCAAGTGTAAAGTAAATAAATCCTTTAAAAAACAGAAACTGGGGAAGTGGAAAACCCAAATCTCCAATGCAGCCATAACAGTAAGTCACCCCAAACAATTACTTTACTGTACAAATACACACACACCATGTCTTACATTTATTCAAACAGTGATTAACCTACAGAAGCACATTCTATAACAAAAAGTTAACTATGAAAAGGCCACAGGACAGTTTGTGGGTTTAGCCACTATATGATAATGTGGCTATTCTTTCAGAATACTTTATCATAATTATCTGAACATTCCTGTTATGTCTGATGCAAAAGGATTAAGGCTGCAAGAACATAAAGTGACATGATTCATAAACATATGATTATCCACCTATGACACCCACATTTCCTTGCTCAGCACAAGGGCAAAAGCAAGCACTGTGTGTGCAGGGGTAAAAAAACGAGCCCACTTCCGCCATCGGACCTGTCCATCTCCTTTTGTGGAGGAGGAGAGAGGGCATGAAGATGCTGCCAGGTTTGCCCATATCCCTTCTGTGGAGGGGGAAGGGGAGGACTAAGATTCCAGGGGAGGAAAAGCATGAAGATTCCACCGAGTCCCCGTAGCACTCGTCTGAAGTCTGCTCCAGCTGGCCGGTGCAAAAGGGGACGGGGGAAGGTTCCCGAAGCCCTCCTCCACTGAAGTCTGCGCCTGTTGCTCACAAAATAGGAGAAAGACACATTCAATTGGAAAACATATTTAGGATTACATCCTTAATGTGTTGGTACCGAAGCCCATGTAAAACATTTCTTTTTTAAAAAAAACTCTATGGTCCATTCAACGTTCCCTTCCCACCCAAACATTGGTTGACACATAGCTATCAAAGATACATGCTCCTCTAGCCACCACTTACAAGCATTAAACAGGAACAGACCTCTGAATGTAGAAGACATCCACTGGAAATGTTCGTCCTTCCACAGTAAGGATCATGCTGGTATCTTTGCTTGGGTCACTCGTCTCATTTTGATTAAAGAAATCCCTAAATTTCTAGGATAAAGATAGCAAATCATCATCACAATCACAAAAAAGAAGCAGACCTACAGAAGACCAGGACTCCAAGGATGCCCCAGGTAGATGTACTAGAGCAGACCCACTGAATCAATAGAATATATATAAATGTTGATTTAACAAATGCTCATTGCTTTAATGGGTTTACTGTATTTAGGGACTAACACCTGGATTTAGGCAATAAATATTAGTTGTTTTCTGAAATATGAGATCTTAGCAACATATGTTGCTGGGATGATCTATTGCTCATCCTACTTCTATTACTAATTATTATTAATATTATGATTTCTACTTAGAAATATGCAGCAAAGCTAGTATTAAGAGCAATGATTCTCGGCTTTTGGTAGAGAACATGTTTTAGACTGGAACGTCCAGAAGGATGAACCAGCATGACCAATGGTAAAGAATTATGGGCATTGAATTCCAAGACAGATGAAGGGGCATATGTTGAGAACTACTGACACAGAATGTATGGTGGTTCAGCAATAATTTAACTGTAGTTTTTGAAAACATTTTATATTATTATGAAACATTCCAAGGTATAATGTTAGAAAGTATAACAGATTTACCACACTTAACACTCAAATATTTTAAAAATTAACAATCAGTACAGATGATCTAAATACTCGAAAGGTACTAAATTGTGTCTGGTCTTGGAAGCTAATCAGGGATAGCCCTGGTTAGTACTTGGATGGAAGACTGCCAAGGAATACCAGGTGCTGCAGGCTATATATTTAAGAGGAAGGAACTGGCAGAATCGTTTCTAAGTATTCCTTGCATAAGAAAACCATAAGAAATTTATGGGGTCACCATAGTTCAACAGGCAACTTGAAGGCACATTATTATTAATTGCCATCAAGTCACTCTTGACTTACAGTGAATGAGAGACCTCCAAGTCATTCTGCTATGAACTGCCCTGCTCAGGTCTTGCAGACTCAGGGTCATGACCTCTTTGATTCAGTCTATCCATCTGGAATGTGGTCTTCCACTTTTACTACTGCTTTCTACTTTGCTAAACATTATTGTCTTTTCTAGTGAGTCATGTCTTCTCATTATATCGCCAAAGTTCAATAGCCTCAGTTTAGTCATCTTGTCTTCAAGGTAACATTTAAGATTAGTGTGGTCTAGGACCCATTTATTTGTCTTTTTAACAGTCTATGGTATCCACAGAATTCTTCACCAACACCACATTTCAAATGCGTTGATTTTCTTCCTGTCTTATATCTTCACTGTCTAGCTATCACAACCATACATAGAAACTGGAAATAATATACCATGGACAACCCCACCTTTAGCATTCAATGATATACAGTGGTACCCCGGGTTACGAATTTAATTCATTCCGCGGCGCCGTTCGTAACCCGAAAGATTTTGCAACCCGAAAAAGCCATAGCCGCTAGCGCTGGAAAGCCGCGATTTCGTGCGAAAAAGCACCGAAAAGCACCAAAAAATTTTTCGTAAGCCGGAAAAAAAAAACGTAACCCGGAACAGTTTTTTCCTATCTAATTTTTTCGTATCCCGGAAATTTCGTAACGCGGTCATTTCGTATCCCGGGGTACCACTGTATCTTTAAAATTCTTGTCTAGATCCTTCATAGGTGCCCTTCCAAGTACTAGTCTCTTTTGATTTCTTCATTCTGATTAATTTCAGACAAGGTGTTGTAGTAAACCTTGAACTATTTCAATGTTCCCATTGTCTACTTTAAAGTTATGTACATTATCTGTGGTCATTAAAGTCTTTGCTATTTTCTGCTACTAGTGCAATGTCACCTTCATATCTTCAAAAGCTGATGTCTCTTAAATTTTTCACAACTCCTTCCTTCGAGTCTAATCTAATTATATGCAAACATGATATTTTTGGCATATAAATTAAAACAAATGGGGTACCAAGATGCAGCCATGCCTGACTCCCTTGCCAGACATAATCTTTGTTTTGTATATTCTACCCAACTGATTCTGTCCATTAATTATTAGCTGTTTAAAGGATAACAGATTATTTAATTTTTTGTCAGTGCAGTACAATCAATTCCCAACAGTTATTGTCAATATAGCATCTTTTAATTTATAAATAAGGAAGAAATTTCATTTCAACTGAAAGCTGTTACTTATGCAATGCCTCATCCACAAGTAAGTAAAAAAAAAAAAAAACCTAAATCCTGTTAAAATAAACTGATGAGCAATTCACATGTTCTTTAGAATCTTAGAAAAGGGTATTTAACAGAGTTTAGACAAGCGGAAAGTACTGTAACACACACAGGGAAAAATTAAGCTTATCCTTAGGTATGCTGACTTTCAAATAAAATGTATCTGACATTAATCTGGTCATATCCATCCAAACTCTCATTTCTTAGCTTAAAAATAGAGACTTCCATGAGGTAATTCACACCTCAATATTAGATAAGCATCCCATCTATAAAATATCTCCACATACAGTTAAAACACAAATCACAGAGAAACGTAAGCCCTTACCCCTTCTTAATTCTCTTTCTCCACCAACACAATTTTCCTTTAATAAAGGGGTGGAGATTATGCAGATTATTTGTAATCCATGGAGGATAAGCATGTCTCTAGGGGCATGGTTCCTTCCTGAAACAAGTTGTCCCCATAACATATTTCAGTGGAACATAACGTCATCTCTGTTAAAGCCAAAATTGGGTTGAGAGGTTTTGTTTGTGTTTTTGGTTTGCCTGGAAACCAGAACTACCATTTTGCTCACTTTCTGTTTCATCTTTTATTATGTGGCCCTTATATTGACATTTCTACACTCAGGCTTTAATAAATGTTCTAGCTGTAAAGAAAAGCAGGGAGTTCACACCCCTCCCCTGAAACACTGTTATGGCTACATGCCAAGCTCAACGTGCACCAAGAAATGTGCTTTTTTCTTGTGCTAGTGACATTTATGGGTAATACTAGCAAATCACTATTTCCCAGCTTTACATGTGTGAAACATGGGAATGAGAAGGGGGGACTTTCTTCAGTACCATTCCACTACTGGAGGAATAACAAGCTGAAGTCCTGTTGTGTTTCCAGTGACATCACAGGATACAAATTTGACTTGATTTTGACCATTCTGGGTTTTTAGGTAACTGCCATTTATTCAGATGAGACTTAGGTCTGACCAACCTATGTTCCCAGTAAATTGCACCTCTGTAATTTAAAAGGGTGATTAGGCTATGGTGCTCTAAAGGGTACAGAACTAACTACAAGACAAGAATGACAGCTGTCTCATATTTCTACAAGAAATTAACAATTCCACAAGTATTGCTTAAACCAATTCTTTCAGCTCTACCTCTGCATCCAGTGTTGCCGATGCTACAATTAGACGAAGATCTCCTCGTTTCTTTTGAACCTGTGAAATATAGTAGAGGAGAATAATATAAATTTGCTCAGCCATGGTCAAACATCATAAAATTTTGGAACTAACAGTATGATGTATGAAAAATGCTAGATTCATCCAGTATATACCAGGGCAGAGAAGTGTGCTATCCCTAAAACTGCCTTCACTGTTGATTTATCTTTCGTAGATGTATTAGTCAGACCTGTAGATAATCCAAAAAATGTTTTATGAAATAATCCAGTTGTTTATTTTGAAGCCTGTGTGAAATAACATCTAAAGTCAAAGGACAGAGTTTTCCATTTCCATTAAACACTATTTATTCTAGCAGTGTTCACTTTAAAAGGAACAAATTCTGAATTAGTATCATCTGCTATCTCTCAGAGCAGCAAAGGTTCAGTGATTTACTTCAACCCTGGAGGCGAAAGGAACACTGCTAAAAAAATGGCACATTGTAACATGTTCATAACTGTTGGCAACTACATGCAGCCTAATAGCAGTATTTCAGGATTGTAGCTACCAGAGTACTGTATTACAACTCCAAGCTTGTCTTCCCCATGGAGAATTCAGTTGTTGGGGAATGGAAGACAAACAAAATGCTATTAGGAAATTCTGACCTTTTTTAGCAAACCAATGGCAATGTCTGTATACAACGTTCTTTCATGAGCTTCATCCAACATGATTACACTAAAACAAAGCAAAAATAATAAGATTCTTTCATGAAATAACAATTAGCAGATGTTAACTATTATACTATGACTATTGTATATTAAATAATTATAGAAGAACCATGCAAATTGTTCTTGGAAGTCACATATTTTTAACTCAAAGAATTTAAAAACTTCAGTTGATCTGCAATAGTCATCAAGGTAGCACAACTATGTACATACTCAGGAAAGACAAATAATGGAAGGTGAAGATCCAGGACTTGACAACAGCATGTGCCTATGTGTATTACCAACTATATACAGTACTGTATGTCTGACCTTTCTGCTTATTCCACTTTGGGTGTGAAAAGAAGAGGTTTTCCTCTTCAATTTTCACATCTTCCTAGTTGAGAACTACCTGAGTCTTAGGGCTAAACATGCCCATTAATTAGCTCTCAAATGGACATGTCACTTCCAAGTTTTCTCTTTAATTAAAAATTAATCCAATGTCTGCAATGCTCTTTAAGTTTACTTTCTGGGTTTGTTTTTTTTTAAAGTGTCCTCTGGGCATAGAATATCCTGGAGAACCCACAGAGGGTATGCAGGAAAGCATTTTGAGTTTTAAATGCTGAAAGAAATTATAACATTGGGATGGGTATGACATCAGTATGGCTTTGGGAGTTCCTATGTAGCCCAGAGAAAATTAATTAATAGATAAACAAACAGACAGACAGTTCTCTTCCATAGCAATTATGCTAAGATGTTCAGCAGAACCCCACTTTGTCTCCCACAAAACTTCTGAGTTCCTGTGGAAAACAGAACTAGAATCAGGATATCCAACTGTGTGTTTTACCTTTTGAAAGCAGAGGATTCTCTGAAGTATTGAATTGGTACTCAGACTCTGTAACAGAACCCTTAAAGTCATAAAGGGTTTGAGTTCAGGATAGATCAAAACCTATTATATGATTATCAATACCCTCATCAGAGCCCTTTTGTGAATCCACTTGCTCAGTGAGTGAGACAGGTAGTAATCCCTCAGTTGTGGCATCCCACTTGTACAATATCCTTGTCAGAAAAGCTTTTGTGGTACTATGTGTCATTTCTTCACTGCCATGCAAGTGCCTTTTTATTTAGTCATGTATTTTAGCAAGTTCAGTTCAATGTGAAGTTGAAGGCTTTCATGGCTGGCATCCATAGGTTTTTTGGGTGGGAGGCGGGGGTTTGGGCTATGTGGCAATGTTCTAGAAGAGTTTCTTCCTGACGTTTCGCCAGCATCTGTGGCTGGCATCTTCAGAGAAAGATACCAGCTACAGATGCTGACGAAACATCAGGAAGAAACTCTTCTAGAACATGGCTACATAGCCCGAAAAAAACCACAAAAAAACTTCAGTTCAATGGTTATTTCATTTCATTTTCCATTTTATCTGTTGCACTTTCTTTGTAGTGTGTATTGTGTTGCATCATCTTGAGGCAACAGTTTTGTGAGGCCTTTAGCCTGAACAGCAGTCTAAAATCAAATAAATAAATAAATAAATAAATAAATAAATGTAGTAGGGACTGCTAAACAAAACATAGTGACAGAATACTGGGACAGGGGGGCAGTTGGAGGAGAAGGAGAGGACACACTTAATCTGGGACCTAAAACTTCAAGAATAACATTTTAATAACATTTCATATATTATGTATTGTTTATGTGCTATCACTGTGATCTATTCCTGAGTACCATGCAAAAAAACCAATTCCAATGCCAATCAAAATAGCCTCTATCCACAGAAGCATCCCTTCTAAAACTTAACAACAGGCAGGAAGGTAACTATGAATGAATATGAATGAAAGAGGTTCACATCATAAATACATACATGATTAAAATCACTTGTCACATATTTACCTATATCTTGTTAATAATGGGTCAGCCATCATTTCCCTCACTAGCATCCCATCAGTCAGGAACTAAAACACAGAAACAAAATCAATTTGTGATCAGAAAGGTGGAAAAGGAAGGTGTTCTAACATAGAAGATATTTTTGCATATATGTTTTTTAAAAAATCCTAACTGGGGAGGAGCAGGTTCTCAAGAACAGGCCAATGTTGACTGCTTGTTGAGTAGGAGAAACTGGGTTAGAGGAGAAATGGGATGGAGAAGGGCATGATGGGATGGAGAAGGGCATGACTGGTGCAGTGAACAGGAGCAATGGATACTGCAACTATCTGCCTTAGGTCCCACTTGCTTCTTGCACATCTTCTCAGCTTATTAAATATTACCTCAACTTCTGTGGTGCTGTTTATAGAAGACAGAATTTATGTCTTTTTTCTGCTTTAGGAAGCACAAGAATAAATGCAAATTTCTCTTGTTGTAAGGGAAATTATACTGTAATTCTTATGGCATTTTCAAAGGTACAAGCCACAAGAAATATGATGGGGGCCTCTGAGTTTTCAGGCTCAATGATTGTTCATAAACACTGCCCATGAAGCCCAGAATGCTACATCCAAACCAGGCCAAAGGACTTGGTCACTGTCTTACTGAGGTCTAACTGGTATGGAAAAGGTGATGTGAAAAATCCAGTCTCCAACTATATGATTGGCTGGTTCTAGATAGGGAAGTGTCCCTTTCATGAACTACCACTTGCATCCTGCACTGTCACAGTTTTTCCTTTACAGCCTCAGTTCTAGACAACAGAATATACTCACTTTGAAAGGTCAGAAAGGAATAACAGTGAATCTTGCCACTAGCTTACAGAACCATAAACATAAATGTAGCCTGTGTCCCTCTGCAGGGTATTTTTTCCCCTTTCCCACTTTCTACTGACCCGTAATTTGGTTCCTCTTCAAGAGTAAGTAATAAGAAGGAGGCAAAATATGTTCTACTGTCTATTCACACACCCCACTTTTCTACTAGACCACAGTCTCTGGGCTGCCAGACTCCATCCCTGGAACTACTTAGGTGCTTGTGCATGAGTGCCCCTTATCATCTGGGGAAAAAAATGATGTGTCCCATCCAGATACTTCACAACCATCAGATGAGCGTACAATTTTCAGTGGTTCAGGAAGCAATCTACTGCCCATTCCAACCAAATATTGCAAATCTCTCCACTACTATGTTCTCCCCTTGAAAACTAATTAAAAACAGTCACAAAGAGTTGATACAGCCATTTGTTTAAATATTATTACCTTGATCCTTGTAGTCTGTGGATCAGTACAATCATCAAATCGGATGCAATACCCAACTTCATGACCTAGCAAGGCACCCCTCTCCTCAGCTACTCGGCCTGCAATCTTGTAGAAAAAGTCATGTTTAATACTGCAGATATCAAGTATATTTTTATTTTCTGGATATAACTGTTTGACTAAAACCAAGTAATGTTTCTGAACTGGACAACTAAAGCATCTGCACAGTAATGATCCTTTACATGGTGTGGGGCTTATATCTTTTGAGATTTCTGGAGCTGTAAATCCCTACACAAGAAGGCCAGGGTTGCCAGACCAGCCTCTCAGAAAGCTGTAGACCAGCTCATTTTATTTCCTTAACAGAAGTGAGCTTTGCAGCAATAAAGCAACTCCCCCACCCCACTTTTTTCCCATTGGTGATGATTCAGTTATGCAGTGCCCTCCCTAGAGAGCTGCACATGATGGCTAAACCAAAAAACATTGCACTACATTAAGTGATTTTACATAATCAATGCTTAAGTTGTTTTATTTTATATTTTAGCATTTAATAATTATTTACATTTGTTATTCACCACTCTGGAATGCAGCAGACAAACATTTTAAATAAATAAATAAATAAATAAAAGGAATGCATATTTTGGCATTTCGGTGCAGCATAAAGTAATTTATTCAGCAGGCAGGTAATTTATAATGAATGTATTCTCTCTATTACTACTCAGCATTTTGATTCTGGCTTAACACCAAATGTATCAGATGTAGCCCTAGGACACCATGATCTACAACAGTATTAAAAGTTATAGTAAATTGCAGATTACTATAATACTATTCAATGTCTTACATACATCTTAGGACTCTGAAAAGGGTCACAAATAATCATATTTCCTCTCTGGAACAGTCTATACAGTGTAGTTAGTAAGTCAATCACAACAAAGAATTGGTGAATGGTTAGAAATTTTGAGAATACACAATACCATACCCTTCTGGCTGAAAGAATGAGAGCTTCTATCCTAGTTTGGATGGAGGCAGGGAGGAGTAAGTTTAGTGATAGAGAGTGAAGTGACTTCAGGAATCTTTGTTGTTGCTGTGTACCTTTCAAGTCATTTCCAACATATGGCAAACCTAAGGTGAACGTAAAGGTAAAGATATTCCCCACTGACAAGGTTGTCAAGTCATGTCCAACCATAGGGGCATGGTGCTCACCTCCGTTACAAAGCTGAAGAGCCAGTGTTGTCAAGAAACTACTCTGTGATCATATGACCAGCATGGCTGCACAGAACGCTGTTTACCTTCCCAAATATAGCACTGGGTTTTCTGGGGCTGAAAGTATGTGATTCATCCAAGGTCACTCATTCCTTTGCCAAGCAAGGAATCAAACCCTGAAGTCAAGAGCTGTAGTCCAATGCTCAAACCACTACACCAGGAGTGGGGAACCTGCAGCCCTAAACATTCTCACACATAATCAAGTTGTATCTATGGCACATAAGGTAAATCAATTGTCCACACAATACAACAAATATCCCCCCTCCCTCCATGATAACTGTCATCCTTCGGCCTGCGAGGGAGTGAATAGGCAGGCCCAGCTCCATCAGGGCTAGCCTGAAGAAGAAGAGCCCTCCCTCCATGATAACTGTCATCCTTCGGCCTGCGAGGAAGTGAACAGGCAGGCCCAGCTCCACCAGGGCTAGTCTGAAGAAGAAGAGACCTCCCTCCAGTCCATCTGCTTTGGTCCAGGCCTCAGAGGGAGAGAATAACCACTGGACCTCTTCCCACCACCATTCCCTTCTCCTTTTGTGTCGTGTTTTTTAGATTGTAAGCCTAAGGGCAGGGAACTGTCTAATTAAAAATAATAATTGTAAGCCGTTCTGATAGCCTTTAGGGCTAAAGGGTGGGGAATAAATACCATAAATAAATAAATAAATATCAGCTTTTTTTCTCTACAGATATTTAAAACCAATTCAGGTTTCACAAGATTGGAAGGTAATATTAAGGACTCATGCACAGCCACACACAAGCTTACACCGTGTCTGCGCCATACGCAGGCTTGCCATATGTGGACTTGAGGTCATGCATATGGCAAGCCCTAATATGGGGCATGGAGCATGTGGCCATAGTGCGCGTCTTGCTGCATGCCACAAGGCCATGCCCCATTCAAACAAATGGGACATGATTTTACACAGAATTTGCCTTATGCGGGGAGGGGGGGTCCAGAATGGATCCCCCATGTAAGGCGAGGGTGCACTGTACATACCCACATAGCTGCACCTTCTCATTGTAATCAATTTCACTTTGCTACACAATCTTCTATTGCTTGAGTCATACACACACTTCCTAAACAATGAGAAGATAAAGAAACAAAAATCCATGAATTCCGCTGTCCTCATAAGTTTTTTCACTAATGTCATACAAAGAATAAGCAAGGGTAGGGTGAGAAGCCAGCAAGACACAGTGGTTTGAGTGTTGGACTACTACAAGTCTGAATTCATGCTTGGACATGGAAACTCACAGGTGACCTAGGGCAAGTCACACTCTCACAGCCTCAGAGGAAAGCAAAGGCAACACCCTTCTGAAGAAATCTTGCCAAGAAAATTTCATGATAGGTTCACTTTAGGGTTGCTGTAAGTCAGAAATAACTTAAAGGCACACAGCAACAGCAGGAGAGCATATCTAAGATCCTGACACATAATTTTCAAACTTGAAGCATACATCCTACAGCAGATTCATTTGTCAGATTCTATGCCAGAAACAGTTCCAGAACTGAACATTTAATGAAATTCAAGAGTGCTTAACAATATACTGGATCATGCTAAACGCTGGCAAAACAGCTTGCACATGTCAAGTATGATAGACATGATTAAAATATTTATCTTATTTGTCAAAGGGTAATGTGTAAACAAATTTCAAAAGTCTGAACTAGAAATACTCACTGAAACACATGCAACTCTGCGAGGCTGTGTTACTCCCACTACTCGACCTTCTGCAGTCCAGCCAGCTTCCATTAGATACTGTGATTGGGAAGAACATATCATTCTAATTTAATTTCTGTTTCATACTACTTTTTATTTATTTCTTCTTCATCTCACAGTTATAGGAGGGTTACAGACCGCCGAAATGCGGCGGTCTGCTGCCACCGCCGGTTGCTACGTCCGGGAACCACAGCAGCCAAATGACGCAGTTCCCGGACGCAGCAAAGAAGGAGCGTGAAAATCATGCTCCTTCTTGCTCCCCGGAAGAGATGCCACGAGGCGCTAGTTGCGCACTCATGGCGTCACTTCCAGGGTGCGACGTGCAGACGCAGAGCGTCCGCTACGTCAAAATGGTGGTGGCCATGTGGAACGGCCGCCGCCATTTGTTACAGACTCTGTCCGTAATAGGAGTAGGGGTGTCTAGAAGAGACGCCCCTTTTTCAAACTGGGACGTCCTGAGGACGTCCGAAATGGCGATCTATAACCCGCCATAGTTTAATAAAATAGCAGAATTAAGGCAATGAACCTCTATACACCACTATAAAGAAATAAAATGGGTAAAACTACATTTGACATTATTGTCAAAATCATAAATTAATTACATACTTCCCAAAAGGGTGACAAAGATTTTTAGAGAGGAAACTATATCTCCTTCCATCACATTACAATTATCATACCATTAGAGCAGTTACCATCTTCCAGCCTAACTTTCCTCAAAGGGGACTGAATCTAGACCAGAGAATGAAGGATCTCAGACCAAGGAATGAAGGATCTCAGAAATCTGAATTAATAATAAAATTTAATAATAATAATAATAATAATAATAATAATAATAATAATAAATAAATAAATAAAATTTAAATTAATGGAAAACATTTTAAAATATTGTATGCAGCTGTGCCAGACATCTGGCTTCAATTCCAGCACAAAGGAATGGATCCATATGTAGTTATGCAAACAGAAGATTAACTGAAATCCATCAGACACATTAGTCATAATGGTGTTGAGTCTCATTGATTTCAATTTATCTCCTCTAAGCATGGCTTAGACTGGATCCAAACTAATTACTGCCAAAGTCAAAGAGTGCTAATCCAAACATCCAACCAAACATAACATGTGTTTGACTTCAATGGAAGAGAGCTAATTATGAAGGCTGACACAGAAAGGGAGTCTTTATACTGATAGTTCCCTAATTGCAGAATGCAAACAGTGGTCTAACATCTAGTGAAGTTTTTATTTTGATTTGATCTGTTTATTTTTGGCTAGAGTGCTTTGTGCTTACATTGCTCTTACATACTTTGTAACCCTGGGGATTTAACTGAAGTACAGGATGTAAACGATTTTAATCCATATTAAATATTATTTATTTCATACTAACCTGGGGAATCTGAGTGCTTTTCCCACATCCTGTTTCTCCAACAATCACCAGTGTTTGATAGTTTTCTACCAGATAAAGGATGTGATTTCTCAGCTAAAACAAAAAAGATGTGATTTACAAGAAAACCAGATTTAATACAGAAATTAAAGCAGCATGCAATAAAATAAATTGTATAGGGAAATTGTTTCCTTACTACACAGTCTGATATGCATTGACTAAAAAGTAAGCCCTGGTAATTTCAACAGAGCTTATATCCCAAGTAACTGTGCACAGGACTGCAGCCTGTGACTATTAACTATATCTCTTAAATGCCTCACAAAATAGGATTATCCTAAGTGTTATACAGCACAATTAAAAATATAGCATTATCAATACTATAAGATCACAACAGAACAATATAATACAACAGAACATAAAGCTAACAGATATACAATGTAATCCAAGCAGCCTGCAATCCTGCACAGAGTTCTTAAATCTTACTCAATCCAACATAGCCCTAAAAGGACAGTAGAAGATAGTAGCATACTGTACATGAATTTCAGTCCTTTTATAAGGATCAAGAACAATCAATGGAGCACTCTAGTATGCATAAATATAGATAAGAAAAGTATGTCATCTATCTCATGATATTATTAATTGCCATGCTGCAAAATTTTTGCCAGTTCCTGCCAGTTAAATGGTGACATGGCAAATACACCAATGAACAATAAGGTTTACATTAACTCAATTCAAAGTAGCAAAATAAGTGCATACCTTAAAAACTGGTAGCTTTTGCCTCTGTTGTTCAATAGAAAGAGAAACATATGGGTTGTAGATGACTGAAACACTAGTACTTTCAGCAGGACTCTGCCTTTCCTCTGAGAGACTGGCACCTGGTCCATCTGTACCTATACAACCAAATAAATAATTAAGAGCACTATTAGGAGAATGGCTAGACCTTTAGCCACATACAAAGAAGGAAGAGGAGCAATTATATAGAAACCACACTCTTCTATTTACAGCACTTTCTCCAATGCTAAAGACAACTTTTGATACAAAGTATGAGTAAGCCATTTTGGTTCCCATTAGGGAGACAGGCAAAATGTGAAATAAAAGAATCCATTTTATTGCAATTAAACACAACATATATAATTAAACAATTGTAGGCTGATGGAAGTTACTAGAGCTCCTGGATGGAAATGCTGAATCATCTAACTGATACAACAAGGAGAAAAAAAGTAATTACAGATATGCATAATTTGCAATTTCCCTTATGCAAGTTCATTATAATGTCCTTCACTTTACAGGAACCATGTCGCAAATTTGTTGCAGACAAGAAAGCAAATGGGTGACTTAGGCTCAGTATTTATGATGCATTTTTAAGGCAGCATGAATAGGTATTTCTTCACATTTTACAGTTTTGAAGTTTGCCACACAGCCAGCTTTGTTCATATGCATGATCTATCCATATACATGGTGTTTCCAACCAATATGCATGTGTCATATTGCAGGCAAAAAAAAAATTACCACAAAGTAGGATTTGTATCCACCACCATGAGTTAAACAGTGGATCAGCACCAAACAATGTCATCTGTAAACTTAGTATTGCAAGATGCCTATTGACCTATGTCAATCACATGAATATCATAGGGTTTTCTTAGGCAAGGAATGCTCAGAGGTACTTTTACCAGTTTTTTCCTTGAAAATATAAATAATAAATAAATAAAAATAAAAATAAAAATTTTATTTGTATCCTGCCTCTCTATCAAAGATAATCGAGGCAGCTTACATAGTAAAACTCTATACAAAATCCCAATCTCCCCTTTCCCTCCCTCCCGTAAAAGAGAATTAAACAATAAAATATTAAAATATCTAAAGTAAAACATCCAATTAAGATAAACAACAAGGGACTAGGCATAGAACAGTCGATGGGATAAACATATTAGGTGTGTGGTCGGGATTGCTATTTGGGGAAGGCCTGCCAGAAGAGATCCATCATGATGGCCTTTTTAAAGCTATCAATGGCCCAGTACAGACGGACCTTTTGCGGCATGCCCATGACATGCTAGGGTTGCTCAAGGGTGGGGCGTGCACACATCCCGCAACCCTAGCACGTCATGGGTGCGCTGCAGCTGCACTGCGCCGTACAGATGGCATGCACAATGATGATGTTGCAGCTGCACCGCATCCAAATGGCATAGCGCACCTGCAACATCACCATGCCATCTCTAGCGCTTTGCAGCAGCGCAGCACCGCCGCAAAAAGAGCCACTTCCAGGCGCTCCTTTTTTGCTGCACAGCAGCACTGCACAACTGGGTTGCTGTGGCGCTCCTGCGGAGCAAAGAGAGATGTCGGGGAGGTGCCTCTTTTTGGCACTCTACTGCGCCTAAGCTAGTAATAAGCTGGATCTCCTCCAGCAGACCATTCCATAGTCTGGGCGCGGCAGAGGAAAAGGTCCTTTGGGAGGTTGCAGTCAATTTGGTCTTTATAGGTTGCAATAGTCCCCCCCCCCCCCAGAGGATCTCAGTACACGGGGAGGATTGTATGGAAGGAGCCTGCAGCACCTGATATTCTTTGGTATTCTCCCATCCATGTACTAGCCAGAGCCGACCCTCTGGAGATCTGATGTCTTTAGGGTAATTATATACTAGTCTTAAATTTACCAGGTGGCTTAGTGGTTAAGACGCCAATTCTGATGATTGTACGGTTGGAAGATTGAGACCCAAGTGCAGCATGATGGGGTGAGCTCCAGTCACTAGTCCCAGCTTCTGCCAACCTAGCAGTTTGAAAGCATGCAAATCCAAGTAGATAAATAGGTACTACTTTGGTGGGAATGTAACAGCATTCAGTGCCGTCATGCTAGCCACATGACCACAGGAGTCGTCTTCAGACATCGCTGGCTTGTCGGCTTAGTAATGGAGATGAGCACAGCCCCCTACAGTCGGTTATAACTAGACATTCATGTCAAGGGGAAACCTTTACCTTTAGAAAGCCAATAAATACCAGGTGTTGTAGGCTATATTTCATAGGAAGGAATTGACAATTGAGTATTGCTTGCCATAAAATCCCTATGAAATTCATGGAGTCATGCATAAGTCGACAGGCGACCTGAAGGCACCCAGCCACAAAGCAGGGTGGTTGGAGTACCACTGATGACCTCTGATGGAAGGAATTTTCTCTAAATCCCTTTTCAGGTGTTTTATGACAGAAAGTAATGATAGCCCTTGACACTGGAAGAAAGAGAGGTTAGTGCTGGCCTGATTCTCTTGAAGCTGCTGCCTGTTTACTGTGCCATCAATCCTAGTATTTTATTGGATTATGTTGGGAGGTCACTTTCATCAAAGGCAAGGTGGTGCTAAAGGATTTCTGTTCCCCTTCTGGGAAGGCTTTCCTATGTAGTTTAATTTTATCCTCCATGGATTTAAATACAGACATACCTCAGTTAAGTAAGCAGATGTTTTCCTGGGCATTTCCTCTTTAACATATACATTGGAACCAGAGACAGAAATACTGTAAAAAGGAAATAATAGGGATAGGTTCCTAACCCCTATTCTTAAGAACACACACAGAAAATAGCAGTTCAACATGTTTTGGCAATTTTTTTTATCCAAAACTGACAATATACTCATGTGAAATGCAGGAACCAAGCCAGGTATACCTTGCACAAGAGACCACTTCAAATGTCTTCCAAAATGCATCCAGGGATAATTGTTTTCTTTCACCAGGCTGCACTTTTTTATTACAGTGTTTCCATTTTGGTGGAACTTAGTGGTCTATGCTTCTTTAAAATGAGAGTAATTGGTAAGGCAGGTTTATCTGCTTTTCTCTTTCCTCTCTGTTTTCCTGCTGCACACTCAGTAAGGAATTCTAGAGGCAGCTGCTGTTTACCTTATCTGTTGCTGAGAGGTACACACAGCAATAGTAGGACAGGCTAAAGGCCATTCTTTCCCATCTCAATCTTCATTGCATTGTTTACTGCAGACACACTGCTGCAAGATGAAACAGAAAATCTGTTTCTTCAGCCCTCCTTCACTATCCTTCCAATGTTGACACTGTTTTTTTAAAAAAATCCTCAAGCTAGACAGAGAACAAGGAGGAAAAGGAAGGGCTGGGTGTATAAACATTTTGTAAAAAGGAGGTTCTTTCTAAGAAGGTTTGTTAAATGAAGTAAGCCTGTATCTTAATAAAAGTACTTACAACATGCATTGTAGAAATGATATTAAGTACAGAATAGCCAGCTGTTTACTGGCAGATATAGGCTGCTGAAGATATACAGTATAATGTAGTACGGTACGGACTAAAGAAACTTTCAGCCTTTAAGTTGTTCATGGATTCCTACTCCCACTAGCCTCAGGGTATACAAAAGGTAACAGTTGAAGTCTGACAACATATCCAAGTTCCTAGCTCCCCACTCTATATTATTACTATATATACTCATGTATAGGTATAGAAATTTTAGTTTAAAAATTGACCTAAAAACACGGAATTGATTTATCCACAGGTCAATGTTAATACTGTACTTTAACTCTTATCAAAAAGAAAAGAAAAGAAAGAAACCATTCCTTGGTGAAAGGCAAAAACATAATCTGTCCTGGAAGCACCAATCCCCCCTGTGTTCTCAGCTATCCTGCCTTTAGTATAAGCACAAACAGTTAGGCCTGCTGAAATTTTGTTAAGTTCTTTGGCATTGTTTTCTTTTGATTTTCTCCTGAAATATTTGCTTTGTTACATGTCCCTAAGTTTTCTCCCTCGATTTATCCACGGGTCATATCATATCCACAGGTCATATCAAAATCCATAATTTGGGCTCCAAAACCTGTCCTTATACATGAGGTCTATAGCCAAGTATATATGGTAGTTGAAAAACAAACAAAAATCCTTGTCTGTTAAATGTATTTCCCTACCAGTGTAGTCCTGAAGATACCAGCACTCCCCACATATCAAACAGAACTTACTTGGAAGAAGAACTGATATAACTGAGACATTTGTCTGTTGGGGGCAAACATAATTTGAAGCTGACATTACTCATTAGCTGTACACCTGCTATCACATTCTACAGGCAAAAGAGGATTTTTAGCAATCATATAGTAATAGGTCATTTCCAAAATTACTTCTGAAGAAGCAATAAGAGCCTATAATTCTACTGCCTATTTCTTGTACTCATTAAGAATATCTAAGAGCTTCTCAAGCTCAATCATCATTACAGTTGGTTCATGCTGACAATCAATGAGAACCTCAAGTCCAAAGATGATGAGACGATTGAATTGAAGCAGAAGTAACTGTGGTTACGATCTCCTGACGTAAATCACATTTATCAATTCTTCAAATACACGCTTTTGTCCACTGCCAACAGTACTGGCAAAGACTGAAAGCCAATCAAATTAAGTTTTAGGATCATCTGGGAAGGTTTTCTCTCAGTCCTGCTACCATCACAGACTCACCTGGTGAGGACACAAGATAAAGCCTTTTCAATGGCTGCTCCCACCATCTGGAATGCCACATATCAGACAAGATTTACAGTTTTATTTTGCCAGCAGGAAAAAACATTCCCACCTGTTGGGGATGCTTTGATTTGGATTTCCTGCATGGCAGGGGGTTGGACTGGATGGCCCTTGCGGTCTCTTCCAACTCTATGATTCTATGATTCTATGATTTAAGCAAGCTTTTTAATGCTTAAGAAGGGAAAGGTGTATGTTTTATCTGTTTTTCACTTTTGTATGATATTTTAATCAGCTTTATAGAGTTTTAATGTTGAGTTGTAAATTGGTCTTAAACATTTTGTAAGCACTTTAATGTGTTATGGAAGCTGTCTTGGATCCTGGCCTGGGAGAAAGGCAGCATATAAATAAATAAATAATGATTTCTACAGGAGTCAAGGTCATGTGAACTGAAAGCTTTCATGTGCAAAACCCTGTGGTAAATACAAACTGCAAGACAATACAATGAAAAATGCTCTTTGATTATATTTATCATTCATGGAGATAATTCTAAAAGAAGTCTGATTTGAAAAGTCAATAGTAATTTTATCCAACAGTAATCAGTACGTGAAGATTCTGCAAATAAGCTTAAGTCCAAAGCACACTGTAGAAATGATCCAGTTTTAAGACCAATTAACAGCCCTGGCTCAACACTAGGGAATTCTGGGAACTGCAGTTTTGTGAGATATTTGGCCTTCTCTGTCAGAGAACTCTGATTATCTGTGGTACAACATATATTTTAATGTAAAATAGAAGTTTCTAGATAAGACTATTTTATGCAACCATCTTACCTGTCATATTTTGTACAAGTATTTTCCTGACAATATGTAATCTTTGATTAAGGTATTCAATTTATAAATAAGCAAAATAATACTATTTATACATGAAAAAAATCTAGAATGGCCATCTAATATCCTCTTTTCAACAACAATAACAAAAAAGGAATCCAAACTGGAGAAGAAAGAAGCCATAATTACCATGCACCTTCCTAAAATCACCTTAAAGTGTGCATGAGAGATTAATTTATCTAGTAACAGGAACTACTCAATGTGTATGAGGGAAGTCTTTTATGACACTGTACCAATTATTAGCTAAAATTTGAATCTAAATTAACCTGCCACTGCAGTCATAGTGACATTTAACTAGTTTAACTACTTTGTTTCAGAGAAAGCATATCCAAATACAAAGCTGTGTTGGTGGCACAACACCCCATGATTATTTGACTCTTTGGTTAATGATGGCGGGATACAGACCAGCCAAAAAGGGCGGTCTGCTCGCGCCTTGTTTTGCTGCGTGAGGGAGGCGCAGCAGACAAACCACGCGGCTCCCTCATGCAGCAAAAAGAACCTGCAAAAAGCAGGTTGACGTCCTTATGGGGGCGTGACGTGCGGACACTAAGCGTCCGTCGCATCAAAATGGCGGCACCTGTGTGTATAGGTTGCCGCCATTTTGATGCCCTCGTCACGTGCTAGGGGTGAGGCACGTATGGGCAGTGCACCCTTGGCCAAACCCTAGCATATGATGGGGGCACCGCAAAGGTCGGGCCGATATTACCTTTGTGGCACAATGACCTTCAATATACTCCAAAACAACTCAGAGCATGATAATTTGTTGTGTTCCACTTACAACTTCTGAAAGTATTTTGTCACAAACATAGTTAAAGTTTGTATAATCAATTATTTTTTGGATCACAAATATAATATAATGTATACATATTGAATATAAGAAACATGTGAATAGTATCCATGTTCAATAATTTGCAAAACCCATAGAAATAGGCTGCTATCTGTAGCCAACCATATAGAAGCATCCAAAGTATTACTATAAACTTTAATTAATGACACCAAACTGTTATGTATTTATTTCATGTAATACTTTGCACCTGTCTCTACAAAATCCCTCCCAAATTCCAATGGTGAAGGTTACTGAATCTGTGAAGATCTATGGCCTGGTGACGTTTCACAGCCAGATTTACAGTCCAGTCCTATGTATAAAAATGAAATTCTACTGAATGCAATGGGGATAAGATTTAGTTAAATGAACTACAACTGCAGCAAATCTATGCCCACTAACAATGTAACAAACACACAAATAAACATTTAAAGGATAATTCTGTAGAAATACAACTTGTAACTATGTACAAATAATCATACAATAAGGGAAGCTACTGTCACATAGCCTGTTCAGTTAAGAAAGCTGCACCAACTCCGGAAATGAGCAATTATTTAATTTAAATAAATATTTATTGGCTAATAAATTTTCATTGCGACAGAAAAAACCTGAACTAATTATCCTTCACACAAGGACAATCACCTCAAGAGCATCATGCAAATATTAGAGGAAGCAAGCATGCAGATTGCTTAGCAATGCAGAGCAACTACATCAGCTAATGTACATATTGCTCTGCAAGCAGTGAGCTAATAAGACCAGCATCTAATTTCAAAGCAGAGAAGGTTGGCATTTTTTCCCTTTTTCAGTCATAGGCAAGCTTTCCTTTTGCATTTCTGAACAACTCTTGTTGTGTAGTGTAGGCTCCAAATAATCACAGCTGTCAATGTCATTATGGAAAATATCCCCACATCAACATTACAGTTCTGTACAATAAACACATCATATGGTGCATATTTTTCCAATTTGTTTGAACCACACTGGTTGAACTGTCATTAAAAAAAGCATCTTTTAAGATACACATCGATGAATTCCTCATGGAAGAGCTTCAAGCAGCCATTGCTATATCTGAGTCAAATAATGATTTCCTTCCAAGTGAGATTGTTGCTCAAAGGACAAAAGTATAAGAACTATGAGTATGCTTACAACTGGATTCTGAACATATCAATTTACTAAGAAGTAAATGCCAATGAGTTACATAAATGTCCAACCACAGAGATACGGTCAGAACAGACAAGCCAAAATAAAGCTGTTTCAGGTCACTTTGGAGGTATGCTGTTTAAATGACACATGCTTCTTAAGAGTCCGGAAGCTGCACCAAAGCTGCGCTCCAGTCCTTAGGACTGGATCGTGGCTTTGGCATGGCTTGGGACTCTTAGAATGCATGCATCACTTAAACAGCATATCTCCAAAGTGACCAGAAGCAGCTTTATTTTGGCATGTCTGTACGGGGCCTTAGTCTCAAGACTGTGCCTCTTGAATTACCAGGAAACGTAAGGTCAATCACCTGAATGTAAGTGTAAGTCCCATACTGCAGTTAAAACACACACACACACACAGAGAGAGAGAGAGAGCAACAAGGGGTGCCTCTAAATTGTAGAAATAATGTGGTTTGACACCATTTGAACTGCCATGGCTCCATCCTACAGAATCCTGGGATTTGTAGTTCTGTGGTGTAGTTTCTCTGGAGAGCAGGGTTCATAACCCTCAGCCACCAGAATGCCAAAGGGTCACTGTCCCAGCAGCCACCCTTGAAAAAAGGCTTTGGATTTTGGGACATTTAGGAAGTCCAGATAAAGGAGACGCAACTGGTATCTGGCTTACAACCTGAGATAAGTGTAGTGCTTTGAGTATTAGACTATAGGTATAGACTCTGGAGACCAGGGTTTGAATCCTTCCTCTGCCATGCAAACCCACTGGGAGACCTTGGGCAAGTCACACTCTCTCAGCCTCAGAGGATGGCAATGGCAAACCTCTTCTGAAGAAAGCTTGCCATTAAAAAAAACAAGAACGATAGGTTCTCTTTAAGGTCCCCATGAGTCCCTGCTTTGTCTATTATTATATCCTTCAGATTCCTTTCTCCTGTTTGGTGAATCCATGAACTTCGTGGATTACATTTCTCAGAGACTGCTATTCTGTAATGCGCTAGAAAACATGCCTTATACCAGTGGGACGTAATTATCCCTTCAATTTTATACGTCTCTGTATTTTTGGGCTGTCAAAATGTGATTTTAAAATGCTACATTTAGAAATCAGTGTTTTGTGATATACTCTGTGTGTTTGTACCATCTCAATCATATGGGTTAAAAAAACCAGTGAATTAATATAAAAATGGGAGAATAAACTAACTAATATAATACGTACGTATCTACAATGACAAAACATGTATATGCCTAGCCTTTACATCTAAAGGTGACACAGACCACAAATGGATCTGGACATTTTCAGGGAGGAGGTGGCAAAATGCCTATTGATGAAGAGCATGCTTCTTGTCCCCCATAAAGAGGAGCACTAGCTTTCAGGTCTGTTTTCAAGCGAAGGCGAAGGTGCTCTGGAGCATGTGCAGAGTGCTTCCTCTCAGCCTTGTCCAGAGAGACTAGGCTCAACTTGTGTCCAGGAGGGACGAAGCAGCCACTGAGTCTCTGAGACACTGCTCCAGAGACAGCCACTCATTCCCTTCCTTCCTCTGCAAAGAGGCGCCCAGGGCCCCGCCCCCTGCTCCCTCGCCGACAAAAGCGGGTCAGGGAAAACCAAGCCTCGCTCCGCCACCTTCGCCTTCCTCCGGACCCTCACTCCTCCTCCGAAAAGAAAAGGGTCCAGCCTTTACCTGGTTTCCAAAACTTCATCGGACCGACGGGCGCCGCCATCTTGGGGTGAAAGGTCAACTCCGCAGCGCCGCCGAGGAGGAGGAGCACGTGACGAAGAAGAGGGGCGCTCCTATTGGGCGGCGGTTGCCATGGTTACCCGTCCCCTCCCCCCTCAGGCTTAGGCAAGGCTGCTTCCACTCGATGCCAACCAAGGTCGTGTTCCTGCTGTTCCTTGAAGCCCTCACGTTCCGAATGCATTGAGTTAGCCATGTTGGAAGAGGCCTCAAGGGCCATGATTCAGTCCAGCCCCATTCTGCCATGCAGGAACTCTCAATTAAAGCAGATGGCCATCCAGCCTCTGCTTAAAGACCTCCAAAGAGGGAGACTCCACTGCACTCTGAGGGAGTGTGTTCCACTTTCGAACATCCCTCAGGAAGTTCTTCCTAATGTTGAGGCGGAATCTCTTTTCCTGCAGCTTGCATCCATTGCTCTCTTTCCTGTTCTCTGGAGCAGCAGAAAACAAACTTGCTTCCTCCTCAATATAACATCCCTTCAAATATTTAAACAGGGCTATCATATCATCTCTTAACCTTCTCTTCTCCAGGCTAAACAGCCCCAGCTCCCTAAGTCCTTCCTCATAGGGCATGGTTTCCAGACCCTTCACCATTTTAATCGCCCTCCTTTGGACACGCTCCACTTTCTCCACATCCTTTTTGAATTGTGGTGCCCAGAACTGGATGCAGTATTCCAGGCGTCTTCCCCAAGGTCGCCCAATGGGTTTGAATGGCCCAGCCTGGATACAAACCCTGGTCTCCGGAGCCATCGTTCAACCACATTTATAGCACTACACTCTAAATAGTGCTGCTGTTCCACTTTTACTGCTCTGGCTGCCTCCTGTTGCATTCTGGGGTTTGTAGTTCAGTGAAAATTCTAAATGCCCCCCCTTAAACTGCAAATCCCAGAATGCAACAGGAGGCAGCCAGAGCAGTTAAAGTGGAATAGCAGTGCTACAAGAGTGTGGTGCGGTAATCCAGTGGCATCACTAGGGGGATGCGGACCGCACCAGGTGGCACCCTAAAAGGGGTGACCCTACTGCTCCTCAAACACCTACATTTTGGCAGAAACAGGCTGTGGCATTCATCTGCTTCCCTTTAAAATGCTGTAAGAGATGGGGGAAGTGGGGGGGGCAGCTCAGCAGGAGAAGAAAGGAAAGCCCCCAGAATTTTTTTTAAATTAATATTTCAAATTTCAATTTTTTGACATTTTTGAAATTTTTATTCTTTTTATATTTCCTTTAACAACATCACATTTTAACCAAGTCTAGTGGCGGAAGGCAAGAGCATGGTCCATCCCAGGAGAATTTAAATGAAGCCATGTCCCCCTCTACTCTCGACATCTTGGTGCCATTTCCGGCATTTTTGAATGCCTGGGTGGAAAAATAGTGATCATTCCTTCTTCATCCATTTAGCCTTTAGGATGACCACAAGCAATTATGCCTGTCAGAATTTTGTAAGTTCTTTGACATTGTTTTCCTTTGTAATATGCCCCTAAGTTTTACACTTAACTTGTCCAAGGGTCATATCAGAATCCATAATTTTGTTGCCACTTTGTTAAATGCTCTCGACTTATACATGAGGTAGACTTATATATGCTAATTGGCAGGGTTAGCTTCAGGCCACAAATCTGAAAAATGTTAAGTCAAAAGTTACAGTAAGGACTGCATTGGACTTTAGGTAGGAAACCCTATAATAGTCTCTAAGCAATTTAGTTTAAACCAGCAGTGGGTAACATGCGGTCTTCCAGATGTTTTACTGCATTTTTCACCAGTCTTAGCTGGCATAGTGAATGGTGAAGAATTGCAGTGCATTAACATCTGGAAAGCCATACCTTCCCCACTCTTGAATTAAACATAAAGCAGCTGAAGTGTGTAGCTGAAAGTGTGATGGGAAAGAGTAAGGTGCATTAAAGACGCACCGAAGGGGCGTGCTAGGGTTAGGAAGGGGCGTGTTAGGGTTGAGAAGGGGTGTCCCTTCTGGACGCCCCTCAACCCTACTACAGACCGAGTCCGTACAAAATGGCGGTGCCCATCCACACGGGGGCGCCATTTTGACGTCGCGGACGCATAGTGTCCGACGTCACACGGCGGAAGTGACGCCGCAAGTGCGTGTCTAGCGCCTCACGGCGCCACTTCCAGAGCGCAGAAAGAAGCACAATTTTGGCGCTTTTCTTGCTGTGTCCGGGAACCATGCGGTTTGGCCACTACGGTTCCCAGACATAGCAACCGGCGGTGGCGGCAGACAGCTGCTTTTAGGCGGTCTGTAACGGGCCTATATCTGACCCTTCACCATCCTCATCCCAAGATTTATTTGTTTGTTTCTTGCTTAAAATATATTCATCACTCCTCCAATTGATTTTTTATCTATGGGAGAATAGGACATAGGGCATCTTGAGTGTTATGTGGGTGACACTTTTGAAGAAGCAAACCTATTAGCTCAAATGTATTTAAATGTACCCTTGAGCACCTGGATGGTGAGGGGTTCTAAGGTCAGTTACAAACAGATGAAACAGTTAGCCATGCTTATCCCAAAGAAGAGCAGCTTCAGGGGAAACATAATAATTTTCAAATATTGAAAAAATTATGAACACTTGTTATTCAGAAGCTGGAGGAAACTTGTGTCACAGGGCAGAACTGGAATAAATGGATGGAAATTTCAGGGAAGCATATTTCAGCTGAAGTTAAACTTCTGAATAATATGTTTGAGGATCTTGTGATTAGCACATTCCTAATAGATGCCATGTTAGGAATCCTGCAGTTGCATCCAGCATTGTGTAGATATTTAACTAAATTACCTTTAATAATAATATACATATCATAGACTCATAGAGTTGGAAGAGACCACAAGAGCCATCCAGTCCAACCCCCCTGCCATGCAGGAAATCTCAATCAAAGCATCCCCGACTGATGGCCATCAAGCCTCCGTTTAAAGACCTCCAGGGAAGGAACCTCCACTACCCTTCAAGGGAGTGTGTTCCACTGTTGAACAGCCTTTACTGTCAGGACGTTCCTCCTAATGTTGAGGTGGAATTTCTTTTCCTGTAGTTTGCATCTATTGCTCCAGGTCCTATTCTCTGGAGCAACAGAAAACAAACTTGCTCACTCCTCAGTATGATATCCCTTCAAATATTTAAACAGGGCTATCATATCATCTCTTAACCTTCTCTTCTCCAGGCTAAATAGCCCCAGCTCCCTAAGTCATTCCTCATAGGGCTTTATGGTTTCCAGACCCTTCAACATTTTAGTTGCCCTCCTTTGGACACGCTCCAGTTTCTCAACATCCTTTTTAGGATATTTTAGGTGCGGTACAGACCACCCAAAAAGAGCAGCCTGCTTTTCCATGTTTTTCCACCAGAGGGAAGCCTCAGACGCCAAATCGCGAGGCTTCCCGCTGGCAGAAAAAGAACCCACAAAAAGCGGGTTCTTTTGAAGCCGTGGTGGCAGCCTAACAAGTGCACCACTGGCGGACTCGTTAAGTGCCGCGCAGCACTTACATAATAATGGCAGCACCCATGTATCCAGGGCATCATCATTATGCCCTCATCACATGCGAGGGTTGCGGGGTGTGTGAGCGCTCAGCCCTCAGCCAACCCCTAGCATGTGATGAGGGCGCCTAAAAGGCCCATGTGTACTGGGCCCAAGGTATTCTTCCTAAAACTGTGAGCCTATTTTTTCTTCTCTCTCCATTCTTCTAAAGATGAAGTACATGGGGGGCTGCTCTTTCTCAGCTATACAGCTCTATAAAGCCTTCTCAATCTCTTTTAATTTACACATATTTATAGAAAAAATGTACCCCAAAGTATCATGTCATTGTGCTTAGTTTGGGGCAAAACTAATTAATTTGGGGCGACTGCATGTATTTGATTTTAGTTTGTGTACCTTCTTTTAATCAATATTTTGATTGGTAGAAAGGAAGGATATAAATTGATTTTGACTTATGTACACCCTATGAACGAGAGATTTTCAAGATCCTTGATCATCAAATGCCCTCCTCATGTTTTGCAAATTCAATGCTGTGGCTTCTTTGACTAAATCAACCCACCTGTAATATGGTCTCACTCTTTTCCTACTGCTTTCTACTGTGCCCAGCATTATCATCTTTTCCACGGACTCCTGTTTTCTCATTATACTGTATGTCCAAAGTATCACAGCCTCAGCTTCTAGCTGGATTTCAAGTTTGATTTGCTCTAAGGCCTGTTCATTTGTCCATGGTATCTGTAAAACTTTTCTCCAGCACCGCATTTCAAATGAACTGATTTTCTTCCTGTCAACTTTCATCACTTTTATAACCATACATAGAACTTGGAAATACTATGCTCTGGATGCTTCTGACTTTGGTCTTTAAAGTTATTTCTTTACACATAAGGATCTTATGAATATAGCCAGATGAAAGCAGTTTGATGCAATGCTTTATAACCCAGGCATCATGTTGCAACAGGAAAAGTGCTCGCAATTGTATGTTTAAATAATCATCTATAATAACGATTCTTTGCCTGCAGGGAAACACATTCAGCCTAATCCTTTCCCAGGAACAGAAGATCTTTGCTTTACTTTTTCTCCAAATGCATATTTTTCTATTTATTTATTTAAAGTGGGAAATTGGCAATTTAATCATGTAATCTACTTCCCAAGTGCAACTTTCACCAGTACAAGGTAGCAACCACTAGGGTGTTAAATCCAGGGCAACTAACACAGGAGCATTAAACCCGGGGTACTTAGCAGTAAGATTTTGTACATGTTTATAGGACAACTACTGGAGGAAGGGGGAATGAAGGCACTGCCCCCCATAAGAATTTCACTCCTCAAATTAAAGTTTAAGTCATCCAGTTTCTAAGGGACTGACCCTTAATTTGTGCCAGGCTACTGTGGTTATTTAGTGGTAAGGGAAACAGCATGCTGCACATGCTTAGAGGCACTCTTCCTCAGACATTCCAGGTCTCAGTTGAGGACTGCCAACTTTTCTTTCTAGCAAGGTTGCAAACATTTCAAAAGCTAGCTTTGCAAGACTGACAGAAATCCAAACAAGTGCATATTTTTGTAATACACAGCTGCATAACTAAAGAGTACTGTGCTGTTAAAACTGAACTTTTTTCCAGCACACAATCTCTACAGAGAAATGGAAATACAAGTCACACATCCTGGTCTTATGCATGTTTATTAATAGAATCATAGGCTTAAATTTCCTTGTCTGGAATGCAATTCAGAACTTTGCTGCATTCAGTAGAGTTCAACTCCAGGTAAATATGCATAGGATTGCAAACCATGCACATATTTCAGGGAGCAAATCCCATTGAAAACCTCTGATTTATCTCTGAAGTAAAGTGTATGAGTGCAGTACAAAACCAGGATTGGAAGTAAAGTACTCAAGAAGTGAGTGAATGGTGACATCCAAGTTCATCGCTTGCCTCTTTGACCAACCAGATCTGTTTGTCTACTGACACCTTGTGGTAGTAAATGGTTTCCCCAAAGCTGGGATATACAGTAGGTCTCTACCAAAGTCAGCCCCTGAAAAGAACCACTGGCTCTGAGGCCAACCAACCCAGCTCCAGCACCAGCTGTTCCATATCAGATTGCACCAAGAAGTACATGAACTACAAGCAATCTAGAAAGGCACTGAGTGATTGATTGGTGCTTTTATTCATAAGGGGTGGCAGTACAGCAGAATGAGGATGGCTTAGATTTCAGGGTCTGAGAGGAATGTGTGCATCTTCATCTACCACAGGAAAGGCTGGAAAGCCAGCCAGCTGCAAGCAATGAGCTCTTCCAAGGCCAGTCCTGCTGTAAGCCTAGGATCACATTTGCACAGCCCTGGAAAGTGCACAGAGATGAATGCAGCCTCCCCTGAAAAGAAAGTTGAGAAAGTCATTCCCTTTATATATGGTGTTTGACGACCGCTCCCACTGCATCACCATTTTTTCTTTCATTTTCAAAGTTTCCCACACGAGTTACTGATGATTATGAAACTTCAAAAATGTAGGGGACACTGAATTCAAATAACTCATCCATGAAGAACCACACTCCCCCTATCAGGAGTGTCTGTATTTGACTCTTTAACATATGACTGTTACTTAACAGTTACAGCCTGGGGTGCTTCTTCTGGGGTGCCACCCAAAGATGGAAAGGTATTAAAGTACCTGTGTAGCTGCAAAACGGGTTGAGGGCGAGGGAGAAGAAAGCACTCATTTTCCTAGGCCCATTTGAACAAGAGCGCACATGGAGCTATTCTAACTGACTGACTTACAGTGGCCTAGTTCCGGCAAACTAGTTGTATTACCTGTTTTTGGATGGTACCAGGAACCTATCTGAAAGACTGTATCTCCTGAGATGAGGCTGCCCAAACATTAAGATCTTTGGGGGGAGGGCTTTTGTTGAGCTTTTTTTTTTTTTTTCAGATTACAGAATCATAGAACTATGATTCCTTTCTAACTGTCCAGACTAAATCCTATGGAATCCTTGGGTATAAAGTTTGGTGAGATAGGAAGAGAATCGGCTCATTTGAAATGTAGTACTGGAGGAGAGTTCCACAGATACCAAACCAAACCTGAACTCTCCATAGATGACTAAACTGAGGCTGTGGTACTTTGGACATATCATCAGGAACACCATGACTTACTGGAAAAGATCATAGGTGGGAATCTTCTATTTAGCTGAAGATCCTGTGCTGAGCAGAGGATTGGACTGATGGCCTATAAGGCTATTATTTTGTGATATTCTGATAAAGTGAGAGGCAGCAGGAAAAGAGCACAGGCCCTATTGCATGATGGGGGGGGGGAGCCCAAAAGGAGTGGGAGAGTAGTGGCTTTCTGCATGTCTCTCTGCATGCTGTCATAGAATTTCTGGTTTGCTTCCTGTGACAGATGGCCACAAAACCCTGCCTGTTGCAAAACCATTTTTGCATCGCAACAAAGAAGCTTTTACGATCATCTCTCTTGGGAAGAGAACGGAAGTGCTACTATGGCATGCAGGGGGGCATGGAGAAAGCCACTACTCTCCCACTCCATTTTAGCATTCTTTTCTGATGCGATAACATTTTTCTCATGTATTGACTCAATCAAGGAAGCCATAGCCTTAAGCTTGTAAGACTTTAATTGGAGTGCTAACAACAGAGTACCTTAAAGGTCTCATTCATAAGGTCATCATAAGTCAATTTAACACAGACAAGAAGAAGGGGTACTGAAGTCCTCTGGCTGAGAATTCTAAATACAGTCAGCCCTCCACATTTGTGGCTTTGCCTTTTGTGGAGCTGATTATTCATGGATTTGATTAATATGTTCTCTCTAGGAGTTTCTAGGTCCTCCAGTTTGGCTTCCTGAAGAAAAAAATGCTGGAGAACCTAGATTCCTAGAGAGAACACTTCTCTAGGTGTTTTTAGGTACTCCAGTGCACGTTTATATTTAACCTCTGGCAGATTTTGACCATAGTATTGCACTGGAGAACCTCCAAATACCTAGAGAAGTATTCTCTCAGGTTAAAAAAAGTGTGTGTGTGTGTGGGTGTGTGTGGTTTTTCTACTTTCATGAGTGTTGTGTGCAATTCTTCCAAAACTGCAAATCCCAGTGTTCCATATGTTGTTGCCACAGTAGTTAAAATTGAATCAAAGTGCTATAACTTTAGTGTGAAAGGGCTTTTGGACTCACCACCATCACAGGCACATTCGATGAGGACAAGGGGGAGAGCCTTCTGGGTGGTTTATCCTAGTCTATGGCATTTCTTTCTAGAGGATGCTAGGTTGGCCATTTCTCTATTTTTTTCTATTGGCAAGCAAAGACTTCTTTGTTTACCCAGGACTCTGGCTATTAACTGGACACTGCAGGTCATTTACCTGAGGTGTGCTGTATTTTTATTATCATAATTATCTTTTAACCATCTTTTAATTTAATAAATGTTTTAATATGATTGTTGTTTTTTTTAAGGAGCCCAGGTGGTGCAATGGCTAAATGCTGGTATTACAGCCACAAGGTTGTGAGTTTGATCCCGGGCAGGTTGACTCAGCCTTCCATCCTTTCGTAGGTTGGGGGCAATTGGATTACATGTTGTAAACCACCTAGGTAGTGATAGCTAACTGATAAGTGGTATAGAAATGTACTTGCTATTATGTTATCCATTGTTTTAGCTGTATTTATAAAGAGCTGCCTTGGATTCCCAATTGGGGAAAAGAAGGGCTATCTTCAATAAATAAAATATACTGGTACTGTAGTATGGTGAAAGCCTGCATAGCATAGTGGTTTGAGCATTGGACTATGATTCTGAAAGCCGCGGTTCAATTTTCAGTTCACTCATGAAACCCACTGGGTGACATTGGGGAAGTCACACTCTCATAGCCTCAAGGGAAAGCAATGGCAAATCTCCTCTAAACCAATCTTGTCAATAAAATCCCATGATAGGGTCACTTTAGGGTCTCTGTAAGTCATAAACGACTTGAAGACACACAGAAACAAAATGGGATTCCACATCCTCAAAATGATCATTAAAAAATGATTTTTTTTAAAAAAAATTCCCTGCCCATGAAAAAGGAGCAAGCATCACAGACAGAAAGCTAGTCTAGATCTGTTTTCCTAAGCATGATATAAGAGCATGGTGTTTTCTTTTATACCAGTGGAAATTAAATCCATAGTGATCCACTGAAAGTCTAAAACTTTACTGTCCAAATTTTGGGAAGAGATGTACACAGTCTCAATGTGTTACCAAATTTTATTTAGAATATAGTTTTGTAAACTACAGGCTACTATCAGACATGATTGTTTGGGTGAATGGGTGATATGGCCAGCAGAGGGGGAATTTAATGTCAAAGACTACAAGCAGTGATAATTAACCAATAGTAGTTAAATGGCAATAGATATCCTGGCATTGGTGAGCTGATGGTACTGGGGAGCAATGGTTATCATCTTTCATGTTTTAATAGCGGAAATGTGTGAGGACTGTGATAACTAAGGCCAAGATTACATATTAACCTTTTATCTTCAATTCATGATTTAAAATGCTGCCCCATCTTAAAACTGCTGTTGGCCTCCAAGAAAAAAAAAACCTCCTCTAATTGTCCATCTATAGGTCAAATATGACAGACTTTAGGATTTTTTTATTCAGGAAAATATGATGGTGAGAAAACGTTGATGCCGATTGTCAGCTTTGGATTCTTGTTAGTTTTAAGAGAACCTACTGGAATGTCTATGCATAGATTTCTTGCATCCTATCTAGTTTGGACCTAAGGCAATATAGTTTTCTATGTGGATGAGTCTGATGGCATTGAAAGTCTCCACTAATTAGGTTTCCTGGCATACAGATTTTTCCACTTGGTCAGGCTATTTATAAGTATTATTGATCCTGCATGTAGATCCATTTACACACAACCATGTTATTTGTGACAGTCAGCGATCACCAAATGCAGCAACAATGTCAGAATCTGAGCATTTAGTTCTACTTGTGTGTTCATTACCTGATCATGCAGTAAACTGATAGAATAAAGACATAGCTGTGTTAGTCTAGAAAATCAATATGCAAGGGGATCTTGCAATCCCTTTGTGACTGAAAGAAGCTAGTAGCATGAGCTTTTGTAAACTTGAGCCTACTTCCTACTACCTAAGATACATGGGGTGGTGTGGAGGGTCCAGTGACAGATCTATATAAGCCGATTGTGTGAGAATGTCAATTGTAAGCTGATGGTTCATATATGAACTTCCACTTGATCCTTCAAACATTGCTCTTAAGAAAATTATACATTTTAATAGATGATAATGCTATCAGTGTATTACTTGCAATATTCAAGCAATGTGTCTCTTACTGGAGAATGTGAGGAGGGTGCTATTGCATTCATATGCTATTTGTAGATTTCCAAGAATTACCTGGTTGGTGATTGTATGTGAAACGGAATGCTGGACTAGATCTAATGCAATATTTTTCCACTTTTGGGTGCTTCCCCATATCAATTAGGCAGTAGAAATAACAACAACAACAACAACAACTTACTTCTATCCTTTCTTTTCCCCAGATTGGGACTCAGAGTACTTGACAAATAAATAAGTTATTGTTAAAATCCACAAGATACTAAAGTTAAAATAAGATTTAAATTAAAAAAA
>NW_024802943.1:917057-930756 GCF_019175285.1 Sceloporus undulatus
AAAAAAAAAACCAACTCTGCTTCTCTCCCCTCAAGATGGTGGTCGGGGGAGGGCTCTTCTTCTTGGCAGGCAGAGGCCTGTTGTTTCTTGCCTGCTTCTCTCCCCTCAAGATGGAGGTCTTGAGTTAGGGTTAGGGAATGTGCAGTTACTGCGCGCTCCTGAACTATAGGTGGTGGCACCCCGCTTTTGGCCTATGGGTACCAACCAGGCCACAAAAACAAAATGGCATGATCTGAAATTGGTATCAGTCCAATCTCCTGTATCCAGTAATGAAGACAAGGAACCACAATATGCTAGTGTACCAGCTGCATCCCCATTTCTGGAAATGTCTGAGTTGTTCTAATAATGACATATCAACATGCTCTATGAAAAGTGTCTAGAAACTTGTTGGCCCAATGAGCCAGAATGTTAAGAAGAGCTGGATACAGGAAATATACATCTCCCTTATTGCAACAGTTCCACTTGCTCCAGTACATTTCCAGGCACAATTCAGTATGTTAGTTATGACCTATAAAGGTGGGGTCCAGACTATTTGAAGCATCTTTTCTTCCTCTAAGGGCCTGCCTAGGCTCCATGATCTTCTCCCAATTCGACTATCTTCCCAGGGATGTTTGGAGGGCCTTCTCAATGGCTGATTCCAGGTTTTAGAATGTCCTCCTGAGGGAAGCTAGGATGGCTTCTCTCCTTGCTGTCATTCTATCAGCAAGTAAAAACTTTTCTGTTCTGACAGATTTTAGGAATGGATTGAAAGGGATATTATTATTATTATTATTAACCTTTATTTATATAGTGCTGTAAATTTACACAGCACTGTACAGACAATCTTTTTAGTTAGACAGTTCCCTGCCTTCAGGCTTACAATGGTGTGTAGCTAATTTTTTACTATCTGTTTTTTAATTGTTTTATTTAAAAATAATTCTATAGATAGTTTAATTGTATTTCATAACCTTTTGTGTGTGTTGTTGTTGTTTTTACTTCTCTGTGGAAGATCGCCAATGAATACCGGGTGCTGTAGGCTATTTTTCAGAGGAAGAAACTGGCAAAACCACCTCTTAGTATTCCTTGCCTAAGAAAACCTTATGAAATTAATCAAGTTGCCATTAAAGCAACAGGCAATTTGAAGGCGGGCATGCGCACACACAGTTAAACACTTTTAACTGTATTTGATTAATTTTTTTGTAATCCACCTTGAGTCCCAATATTGGGTAAAGGGTATAAATAATAACAAACATGCTTACATTGTAGCAGCTCTTATGAACAAAATTTAATTCATTTTTCTTTAGTTCAGGAACCTAGATAACTAGTTTTGGAGTTAAGCTTCCAAACAACCCCCTGCTAAAGAATTTAGATGGTCTAACTGAATACGGGGGTCAGCTGACTGTCCACATAAGCAATTACAATCAATTCCATTTATAAAACTGATACCATTAAGTAAAGGGAACCACTTTGAGCTAAAATATTAAATTTGTCTTGGTTAGATATAAGTCTCACTAAGGCATTGGTGAAGGAAAGTCAAACCAGGCAGGTCCAGCTCCATCAGGGCTAGCCTGGAAGAAGAAAGAGCCCTCCCTCCAATCCATCTGCCTTGGTCCAGGCCTCAGAGGGAGAGAAGAACCACTGGACCTCATCCCCTTTCCCTCCATCATTCCTTTCTCCTTTTGTTTTGTGTCTTTTAGATTGTAAGCCTGAGGGCAGGGAACTGTCTGATTAAAAATAATTGTAAGCCGCCCTGAGAGCCATTAGGGCTGAAGGACGGGATATAAATACCTAAATAAATAAATACAGAACCTGGATGCAGTTGACAGATTGTCTTTGATGAGATTTTAAATTCATTTAGCAAGTTCAGCTCTTAAGAAAAAAATAAATAATGACCACAGAAGATCTACAAAAATTCATCATAGATGATTTAAAAATTGAAATAGTCAAAGCGTTTCCATACCTTGCATCAGACATTGGTCAGAATGGAGACTGCAGTCAAGACATCAGAAGACGACTAGGATTCAGAAGGGCAGTTATGAAGGAAATAGACAAGATCTTAAAGTGAAAAGATATAACACTAAACACTAAAGTTAGGATTGTCCAAGCCATTGTATTCCCCATCACAATGTACAGATGTGAAAGCTGGACAATGAAGAAAGCTGATAGAAAGAAACTCAACTCTTGTGTGATGTGTTGCTGGAGAAGAGTGGTAAGGATACTGTGAACAGCCACAAAGACAAACAAATGAGTCATAGAACAGATCAAGCCTGAACTCTCCCTGGAAGCCAAGATGATCAAATTGAGGCTGTTGTACTTTGGCCACATCACACAGCTTGACTTATTAGAAAAGACATTGATGCTCGGAAAGGTGGAAGGCAGTAAAAAGAGAGGAAGACCACATGCCAGATGGTTAAGACTCAATCAGAGAGGTCACTGGCCTAAGCCTGTAGGGCCTGAGCAGGCCAGTTGAAGACAGGGGGCCTTGGAAATGTCTCATCCACAGGATTGCCATTAGTTGGGGCCAACTTCAGGGCAGTTAACAACAACTGCAAAGGAAAGCACAATTTAAACTTCAGGGATACACTGCATCCACACTTCTTCTTTACCACTTGTTATGTATGAAGATACTGCCCGATTTCAAGTGATTTGTCTGCAGCTTCATAAGCCATACTGTATATACTCATGTATAAGTCTAGAAATTTAGGTCAAAAAAATTGACCCAAAAAACCTGAGTTGACTTATCCATGGGTCAATGTAAGTACTGTACCTTAACTGTTATTTAAAAGAAGAAATCATCCCCTGGTGAAAAGCAAAAGTATAATCTGTCCTGGAAGCACTGACTCCCTCTACTCTTTCATCCTTCCAGCTTTAAGACTGAGCATAAAGAGTCATATTTGTTGGAATTTTGTAAATTCTTTGACATTGTTTTGCTTTGCTTCATCCTTTAGATCCCTTGCTATATGCCCCTAAGTCTTACCCTCGACTTATCCACGGGTCATATCAAAATCCATAATTTTGCCCCCAAAACTTAACCTCGACTTATACATGAGATCGACTTATAGTCGAGTATATACGGTAGTTTATTAATCCATGGTCACAAATGCCTCCCTCACCCCATGCCAGCTTATGCTTCAGAGATCCTGGTTACATTAACAGGAGTTCCTCCTAATGTCAGGACTAGGGAATTCCAACTTCATGTCAGTATGCACAAGGATCTTGTAACACCTTTGAGACTAATTGAACAAAATATGCTTTTGTAGACTTAGGGGAGAAACAGACAGCCCCTTTGCAGCAGCTTCGGGGCATGGTTAGATGATCCATGTCCCCAAGCCAGCAGGAAGCTGTCGTGAAGCCGCCCACCCAACCACATAGAGGGCAGCTTTGTGGCGCTCTAGTGGCATGGCGTTTATATGCTGCAGCAGACAGGAGCACCACAAAGCCGTTGAGGCAGCGGAAAAGCCAGCTTTTTGCTGGCTCAAAAAGGAGCGGCTTTTTGACGCTTCTTTTTGAGCTGGCAAAAAGCCAGATTGGGGGCTGCAATGTGTGGTTGCCATGGCCCAGATCCGGCTTTTTCAGGGGTGGCTTGAAGCCCTTAGTCTACTTCCACACATTCATGGAGTGAACTGGTGCACAGGAAGGATGTTTAGGCTATACAGAAATGCAAAATTTGTGGGTATGATGATGAGGTGACAAGTTAAGTTTCAACTATAGTCAGTGAGAGACAAAGGCAGGAGGAAAGATCTTATCCAAAGCCAAGGTGGGTGGATGACTATATGAATGGTGGAAAGAGCTTTGGAGTGTCAGAAAGGAGATGGTCAAAAGCACCCTCATGAGGCTGGGGTATTATCTAGTGCTATACACTGGTACCCCGGGATACGAATGCACCGCCTTACGAAATTTCCGGGTTACGAAAAAAATCAATTCAAAAAAACTGTTCCGGGTTACGAAGGTTATTTCGGGTTACGAAAAATTTTTTGGTGCTTTTCGGCGCTATTTCACACGAAATCGCGGCTTTTCCCCATTAGCGCCTATGGCTTTTTCGCCTTACGAAGTATCCCGGGTTACAAAAGCGGCGGCGGAACGAATTAATTTCGTAACCCGGGGTACCCCTGTATATGAAGGATAGAAATAACTAGTTACAAATATCAAGTTATTTGCAATCCTGTGATAATAGAGCAGGATAGAAATACAAGCTTTAATAACTGAATTTTGGTTTGATTAAATTATATTACAACTTTAAGGGTAATTAGGGAGAACTTCACTCCTTTTAAAGGGTACCTAACTGGTGTTTAAAAGTTAATAACAGACTGCTTTTATTTACTTACTACCTGGGTATATTTTAATATCAGAAGCCAGACGTCTGTAACATTTCAAGATTTTTTTACAACGTACCTAACTATTTTGAGTCATTTTGAATAATGTAGTAAAAAGTTTGGTGTATTACTTATACCCAAGTATGAATTACAGCTGTAATATTAAACTAAACCACACTCAAATTTGCTTTCTGAAATTCGCCATTATTTTCAGTGTTGATGTTGAAGCTACATTTTTGAGGTTCTATAAAATCTATCATAGATCTCCCCTTGTAAAAGGGGAATTGAGCTGACCTGCTTTAATGGGCTGTTGAGAAAATTATTTAAGAAATAATGGTGTTACTTATTTAGACACACACTCTCTTACTTACTTGTGTTCAGTTATGAGAACTAGAAAAAAGATATGAATTCCAGAGTACAACTTTCCCAAAGTTATTTCTTTTGGACAATGCTTTATTTTCAAAGTTAAATTCATCAACATACATAACTGTGACAAAGAGACAGTAAAAACAGCTAGACTCAGATGGGAAAATTGCCCCATCTTTTAATGTTAAGATATGCCTTTGTTACTGAAAAAAAAGCAATGAGGAACTGGAAAGAGTTGCATCTGCTGTTCATTAACTGTTCCTTAACCCATACCACTATTAGTTAAAATGTATTTTCATGGGCAAAAAAACCAACAAAAACAAACCAATATTGGCAGGCACTTTGGGGGATTAAAAATCTCATGGGCTTCATGGATTGGAAAAGATTGCTGTACCACTTAGAGAAGAGGGAAAAAGTCAAATAAAGAAATGTACACCAGAAAATAAAATCCATAAGCTACCAAAAATTCAAAAACACATTAAACAAATGATACACACAGAAAATATGCCACTAAGGGACTGTACAGACAGCCCTGAAGGGTCAGCATGGAACCACATCTTTTACACCCCAAAAGCAGATCCTTTTTTGTGCCCTGGAAAGGCGTGATAGCCGCGGCTTTATGGCACTCCTTTGGCGCTGTGTCGTGAGGATGCAGCGCTGGAGGAACACTGACATTGTGCACTTGCGGTGCAGCATACAGCATTTACGGCACCCTGGGAGCAGAGCTGGGGCATATGTCTTGTAGACGCTACGCCCTGACTCCGCCCCCAGGCTGGCCCAAAGTGCAGGTCTGCACAGGGCCTGAGAAAAATTATAAGGGAATTTTCCTATCATGGCTGTCATCATACCACAAGCCATACTGGCTCAGCTTGCATAATGACTGTTTTCTCTGTACCATAGCAAACCCTGAAAACCTTTCTCCCCACCTGACTTGTCTTCCAAATGGGGAAGATGAGCCTAGTGGGGAATAATCCCTGCTCATTTCCAATAGTGAGAAGAAGAAAGCAGGGAAATTTCAGAGGGGGTAGGGCTTCACGAGAGTGGTATCCCTCAGAGGTCCTGAAGGCAGGGGATCCAGACCCTTCACATGCCAGATTAAGTCCATAGATTAGAAGTTCCCTCCTCTTGCTTTGTAGCAAAACAAAAAAATGTGGGTTTGGTGGTGAGCATCATTAAAAAAAAGCAGAATCCACATAGCACATGATTGCCAGAGTGAAAAGAAGAGGGTATTTTAGCAGGTGTTTCTTTTTACCTGGTTGTGTGACATGACACCTGCTGAAATTCCTTCTTTTACACAACTGTTATAGGTACAAGAGCCCTCTCCAGTTTTCATTCTAACAACTCTAATATAGCAGCTACTTTATGTGCACCAGGTCTTCCATTCCTCTACTTCTCAGAAACAGTCATTTGATGTATACAGTGCAAAATCCCGGAGGTTTATTAAGCTCGTGCTGATTTGGTGCCTAGGTTTTAAGTTGCACCTCATGGGATGGCAAGCTATGTAGTTGTCAACAATGTTCCCCCTCCTGGAGAGCATGGAAACCATGTGGTTAAGTTTGCACCGGATGACAGAATAGTGGAACTCCCTCTCCTTGTTTTGTTTGCGGAAATAGTCTCCCCGATGGTTGACAGAGTAGTCCATGGATCTAAGGGATGACAGTGAACCAGCAGAACTTGCCCGAGAGCACTGGGAAGACAGGGAAGAAACTGACCACCCACTAGAAGAAGTTGATGTGGACTTCCTAGAAACAGGAGATCCTTCTTTAGAAGGCACTCTCTGATCAGGAGGTCTCTGCTCAGGTACAGTCTGATCCGCAGCCACTTCCACAGCTGGCTTCTGGTCTGTTTGTGTTGTGGCAGTCTTGAACAGAACAGTTGTCTGTGTGCCCACCATTCTGGAGCGAGTTGTTGTCTGTGTGGTCGCAGTTGCCACTGAAATACTGGTTTGTGTGGCACAACTAAAGAGTGCTGTCATGGGCTTCTCTTCCAATGGTTCAGTCTGAGTTGACAGACTGACTGTCTTTTTAGGCTTTGCTAAGGCTTCAGGAGCATTGTGTAGGTCTTCCTCACTACTAAGGTGTGGGTGTTTAGCATTACCCCTTTGAGTTAACCCTTGGAGCTCTTTAGCTAGTAGCAGCTCTCGCTCAAGCTTTTGAGGACTGCTTGAAAGCCTGGCAAACTCAGCTCTCAGAAGGTTACCCACAGTGAAATCTTTGCAAGGTGTTGTTTTGTTAGCTATATGTTCGTGGGCACCACTGTTCCTGCAGCTGGATGGTAGCTTTGAGTCAATAGGCTTTGATTGTGCATAAAGGATCCGGAACTCCAAGTCAAAATGTTCAACCACTTGACCTGAGAGTAGCAACAAGTTACTGCTATTTAACTTCCCATCAGTCCATGTGAAACTGCAGAAGGGATGGAAGATAAAAAAAAGGGGGGGGGAGTATTATGCCATGCACTCTAATCAGAATATGTTCATTATTAAACAACCCTAGCTTTTAAAGAATGGTTTTATAAGTATTTGTATATTGCTTTACCTTGTTAAAAAGTGGTCCCTAAACTTGGGTCCTCCACTGGCCATACTGGCAAAGAAGTCCTTGCCGTTATGGCCAGTGGTCTGAGATTATAAGAATCATAGACAACATCCAGAAACCACTTCCATAATAAATCACTCATATTTATCAGAGAACAAGCCAGCATGGTGTTGTGGTCTGAGTGTTGGATTAGAATACCGGAGACCAAGCTTCGGATCCTTGCTCAGCCATGGAAAATCACTGGGTAATTCTGGGTAGTTATTCTCTCAGCCTCAGAAGAAGGCAAGAGCAAACCCCTTCTGAACAAATTCTGCCAAGATAGCCCTGTGATAGGTTCACCTTAGAGTTGTCACAAGTCAGAAATGATTTGAAGGTACACAACAACAAAGTGAGCTGAGAAAGTAACTCACTCAGGAGATCTAATGAGCCCATCAACAAAGAGAAATGGGGTGGGGGGGAGATCCCCTTAAGCTATTATTCTGTCTCTTCCATTTTTAGAAGTATTGTACTAAAGTCAGGAATCAGAATGTAGCAACAGTTAGAAGGGTTTTATTTTAAATACACACACCTATCTTATGAAATTTCAGAAGATATAATTACTTATTGGCTGAGTCTAGCTGATTTTTCAATTTTCCACAATACCCTGAAGCAATTGTACATAGGGTCTGTTGTGCGAATTAAGAGGTATTGGGTGTAACCACCTGGCACTGCTCAAATACTAGCACTGGCTGCCACTGCTATCAGGCAAGCCCACCAGAGCCCAGCAACAGAAGAGGGGACCCACAAAGGAATACTTTGCATAAGGAGCCTCAAATCTAGAACAGGTACTTGCTGAAACAGTTTACAGAGGCTTGAGAGTGTTTAACATAAAAAAAAAGTTTAGCTCTCATTTGAATTTGTCATTTCTTTAATTTAAACAGTACAGGTGTGGAAACTCTGGAGGTTTTAGGGGGCAATATGTTCACTGTTTGAAACATTTGTATGAGCATACATGCCTCCCCCTGAGGAACCAGGTTTCAAAAAATAGTCAAGATGTATGTCTTGAAGGAGAAGAAAAAGACTGGTAAGTGTCCTCTGCAGAACTGCATTTTTTCCATTCCATGACTCTACAAGCCATAATAGCCCTGAAAATAAGCAATAATGTAAAAAAGTAAAAGCTGGAAAAAGCTGGTTGGGATGAGGAGTAAAAAGAAGGAAAACAGCACATGGGCCACATTTTTCCAATGCCTGTGGTGGAGTGTTGATTTCTTATGAAATTTCTTGAGGTGAAACATGCTATATGCCAAATCCTGATCTATGGGTCCAAACCCCCTTCTAGAACAGAAAACAATCACACTACAGTTGGAGACAGCTGTATGCCTCTTTGTGCAAAACGTTCTCTCTAGATGTGGCCCAGATTTTCTACTGACTTTTTGTTGTGGAGCCAACAGAGTGTGGCAGCAGGAAAAAGAAAGGACAGGTTGCTTACCTGTAACTGTGGTTCTTTGAGTGGTCATCTGTGCCCTCACACATTAGGGTTTTGCCCCCTAATCTGTGAGGCACAGAGGCCACGAAGAAGAACAAGCAAAAACAAGAAACACAGCAGGATGATGAGAACCAGTGCTGGTGGCAAGACTTTTACATGCCTTACTGCACATAGAATCTCTCTGAGATTCCAGGAAAGGGATAAGAGTGTAAAAGCATATATGCCACTTTGTTGTTGTGTGCCTTCAAGTTGTTTCCAACTTACGGTGACCCTATTACTGGATTTTCCTGGCAAGATTTGTTCAGAGGAGGTTTGCCATTGCCTTCCCCTGAGGCTGAGAGAATATGACTTGCCCAAGGTCACCCAGTGAGTTTCATGGCTGAGCAGGAAGTCGATTTCCAGAGTTGTAGCCCAATACTCAAACCACTACGCCACACTGGCTCAAAAAATTAATGTACAGTGCGCCCTTTTTTTCCATGGGGGATCTGTTCTGGACCCCCTGTGTAAAAAAAAAGTATGCTCGAGCGCCATTGAAAATAATGGGGCTTGTGCATGGCGCGGTGGCGCATACCCCATTAGTCTTAATGGGATGTGCTGCCCCTTGCGCCCCTGCAGCTTTCAGCATATGGTGTGTCTGCGTATGACATGGGCACACTGTACAGTGCGGCCTTTTATGTGACTTTCAGTTTATGCTGAAAGCCATGAGACAGGGTTGCAATGGTGCGCTTGCATCATGCATGAGCCCCATTATTTTCAATGGGGCTTGAGCATATGTGCTATTTGCCTTATGTGCAGGGGTCTGGAACGGATTCCCCCGCCTAAGCCAAGGGTGCACTATATTTATATGCCATACTGAAATGTGCAAAAGTAGCTACATATCATAAGCCTGAAACCAAGGGAACAAAAAGAACCTCAAGGGTACTAAGGGAAGAAAACATTTTGCTAAGGACAACAGGAAACTCACTCCATCCAACAATTAGAAGACAGCTGGGTGAGCAATTAAAACATATGTCAACATTTGTCTCCACAACCACACTGGAGAAAGTAAACTAGTTGAGGGCAGCCAGGACATGCAGTTCTGCAGATGACACTTATCAGTCTTCTCCTTCTCTTTCAAACCAAAAATATGACAATTTTTTTTTTTAAACAGGGCTCCTCAGATTTCATAAAACATATGTTTTAATTGGTCCCTGAGGGAGAGTTATGTATGCTTACACAAATGCTTCAAACAGTGGAAATGGCAAATTGACTTTAGGCCATGGTAGACCTCACATGGTACCACACTAGTTTTTTGGGTATTTGTTATTAATATAAAAGGCATCAAAGGTTACATACCTGTAGGAGCCTGTAGTTACTCTTACACCATCAACCAACATGAACTTCTCATGAACACTCCCTATTATCTTGGCTCCTGATCTTGCATAATAAGTGTTGCCTGTAATTGTTCGGACTCTCATCAGCTGTTTCCAAAAAAGAATTGTATTTTAAACAAATCTATCAAGGCAATATCTTCAACCAATCATATTCATCAGAATAAACTCACATATGCACTCATCTATCATTCTCATAGCCCTTCCTTCTCTATTCAGGGTGGATAACCCTACAAAGACTGTTGGACTGTAAGTCCCAGCAGAGTGAGGAACGCTGGGAGTTACAGTCCAACAACCTCTGGAATGATTCCCACCCCTGTTCTACAGACAACACTTTTTGTGGCCTTAGGGCAACAGAAGGGGCTGGGGGGTCCCCCATGAAACCCTGTGGAGCCCTAGCTGCACCATGCCTCCTAAGGACCATGAAAGGTAATTTCACCATGATTTTGGACCCTCTGGAACAATTTTGCTATGTTCATCCTGGCAGACTTTTTAAAGCTATGTTCAGCATGGCAGACTATTTAGAGATCATTTTAAAAAAATTCAAAAGAGACCATTATTCCCATATTCCCAGCAAGCATTGCAATAACAATGTTGTTGGAGAATTCTAGGAACTGTGATCCAACACATATTGAGATCAACAGATTGGGGGAAGAGGCTGGTCTGTACAACAAATCTTCATGGGATTAGGTTTGCACTGTTAATTCAAACAGCATTGGCAGCTACATGTGAATTAGCAATGTGATGGATAGAAAATAAATAGGATGCATAGGAAGATAAATATTTTGGTACCATTAAGTCTTCCCACATCATCAGGTATGGTTATTACTGAAAGGCTTATCACAGCATGATATGTCCAAGTAGCAGCCCTTCTCAAATATACAGACAGGTAACAAAATCTCCTTACATTGCCTTGTCCTAGAACTTAATATGTTCAAAATAATACATTGGCCAGGTGATTGAAAAACTTTGATGAACCTGTTGACTGAATTGTTTGTTCCCTTCTATCATATTTTTAATTACTTATTTTTGTCACCAAGCCTCTTAGTCAAGGGAATACACCCTGTGCCTAACCCACTCAAGTCTGGTTATGTGCTGCAGAAATATAATCCAGAAGATATGGATGGTGGTGAAGTATTTTTCTCCCCTATGATCAGAACTAGTCCCCTGGTGGTGGACACAGAGAAAAATGCCAGCGAGACCCAACCCACTACAAACACTAGCAGCTTTCTAAAAGGAATAAAGACCTCCAAGGGATATTTGCTTCATGTTGGCATGGGGGATATGAGATGGAGAAATTATTCACCAGGTTAAATACGAAAGGAAACTTAAAATCTTCATGCACAGAATACAAAGGGCTCTATCTTCCCCAAAGCTGGGAGTTTCTTGCATAGCCTGACTTCTGATTTACTTTCCACAGCGGAAGTCATCCCATTATACCAGGGGTAGGCAACCTTTTTGAGCCGGGGGCCAGGTTGCTGTCCCTCAGACAACTGGGGGGCCGAAGCCAAAAAATAAATAATTAAATAACTTTTTAAAAATGAATTAAATAAATAAACCGGGACAAATGTAGGACAAAATTTTCAAATGGAGGATACTTTTTAAATAAAAAATGGAGGACACGTGAAAAAATTTGCTGATTTTTAAAAAATATTAAGATAAATGCATGTTTCTGAGGCTTCTATAGACAATTGCCCCACCATGCCCCTCGCGCGAGATGCCAAAGGCCCCGGCGGCAATCGGCGGCAGGACCGGGCTGGGGCCGGTCCCAAGGCCTCGCTGGGCCGCATTCGGCCCGCGGGCCGCAGGTTGCCTACCCCTGCATTATACTCTCTTTGATGAAGACTCCAAAAGCGAAATTGCCCTTCAGGGTCACTGCACATTTAGGGACTGTTTACCAATTCCTCTTAAAGATGTTAATGCTATTAAAATGCAACTTTTAAATGGTGCAGTTAGTAACTCTGGGAATGCTAAAGACAGGGATTTTAAAAACTTAAATGATGCCTGTCAGCAGAGGGAAATGGCCTTATCAAAAGGAGAGAATAAATAAAGAAAAATCTACTTAGCAAGAGTAGTATTAGTGTGGTACCAAATAGTCAAGGGAGGGGAAATCACTTCATGCCATAAGGTACAGAAGTTTCTATTGATGTTACTATGTGCCTTCAAGTTGTTTCTGACTTATGACAACCAAAGTGGGTTTCCATGGCCAAGCAGGGATTTGATCCCTGTCTCCAGAATCACAATCCAACATTCAAACCACTACACCACACTCGCTCTCACTGAGGTTTCTATAATTATATATAATTTTACATCTCACTGCAGTTTGGAGCATGAAGTATTCCCCTCCCTTGATTAAATGTGTTCAGCTAACCCAGGGTCAAACCATTTTCCTACTGTAAAACTGAAATGTCACACAACTTACATTTTCCTGTTCAGGACAGAATTCTAGATTTCTGCACATTGCCATGAAATGAGTAAGAAATGCCTGATCCAAAAGAATATAGACTGGAACCAGCCTTTTTCTACATGCTTCTTGGAGATCACCAAAAATGTCCAGATCTGTGAAGGAGTCCATGACTATAGCAATAACCTGTAAAATTGAAGGGGAAAAATCAGTTCCAAGATGTTGAACAAAGAGATTTTATTTTTAAAAAAGTTCGGTTTTGAGAACTATCACATTAAAGTATCTTCCCATAATAAAGCAGCTAACCCTTCACTGCACCTTATGAATGCTATACCCAACATTTACTTTTGGATTGTCTTCAGAGTTCTTCATATATTTGAATCCTCTTCAAGCAGTTGATCCATTACATTTAACTTCTACTCAAAAGTCAACTTCTGCAAAGGCCAAACAGCACCTTGAAAATCTCTATTTTTACTGTGCCACTCACTACTTGTAACACATTGCATACCATCCAAACAAGACATACTAGAGTAAATGCTCATTATTCTTACTGTTTTATTCTTGTCCTACACATTTTGCTTTCAAGACTCCTATATTCCGCCATCTATAACTATAAAGCTATGTAGCTACATTCTGGAATACATGTGTCTCCAGAATCAGTACTAGTCTCCTCATAAAGCTATCAGTTCTGAACACTGCCAAAAGATTTCTAAGGAGCGCAGTAGGACTGTTTGATAGAAAAAGTTGAGCTCCTTTTTTCCCCAGAACATTAAACCAAATCAAATGTTATGTGCTTGAATAACATTTAAAACAAATATACTCAAATACATTCAAAACATTTTGTGGCAATTATTTTATTGGAATATGTGTAATAATCTAGATCAAATAAGTCATACCTCCTTTATATTTAACAGAAAGTGGATATATCTGAAATAGCATCTTGTGCACCCACTATATCAATAGTTTTATTTACTTATTTATTTGGCTTAGGTATAGGGTTGCCATAAGTCAGGACCTCCAAACCGGGACAAATGTAGGACAAGAATAGGACAACATTTTCAAATGTAGGACAACATTTCTAAAAATGGAGGACACGCAAAAAAATTGGTGATTTTTAAAAAATGTTAATCTAAATGCATGTTTCTTAGGCATGATCAAAATGGAGGACATTTTGACATTATTCCTGGACAGATGTCAGGAATGTAATTCCCTTTCTGGCCACACACACACACCAATTCTAAAACACACACACACATAGCACATTTACACTA
>NW_024802943.1:935756-949822 GCF_019175285.1 Sceloporus undulatus
ATTGACATGTAAATTGAAAGTAAAAAAAGGACTATGGAAAAGAAACGATTTTGAGGGGATTTGGGAAGAATTTATTGAGAAAACATTGAGAAAAGAAGATGGAAGATTACCTCCACAAGATGAACTGAAATTCTGGATGGAATATAAAGATGGAAATGGCTCAGGGAAAGGGGGACACTGAGGGAAAATATAAAATAACTTGTTAAAATGCAATAGAATGTAGGAATATATTCATATATAGAAATATATGTATTGTATATATGAAGAATATTAATATTTTTTAAAGAATCTAAAATAGTCTTCAGCTTTGTGTGTGCATGTTTCTACACACACTTTTTAATGAGAAACTGTCATTACTGTTACTGTACAACACGTATTTAGGAGAAGGTGGGATATGATCTTCCAGATCTTGTTGGACTGCAAGCCCCAGCATAACCAATGATGAGTCATTGTAGTGGGGTGAGCCTGGAGGCAGAGAGAGCTGGGAGGGCGGAAGTGGACCAGGTGGAAAAGGTGGAGGCAAAGGATCAGGAGGCGGGAAGAGAGGAGAAGGGGAAAAGGACTCAGGTGGAGAAAGAGGAGGAGAATTACCAAGGGGCGGGGTTAGAAAGGGAGGAGCAGAAAAGCCCTGGAAAGGGAATAAAGGAGGAGGGACAGTGGTGCGCGGGGAGAGGAGGACGTCGCGGAAGAGGAGGACGGGGAGTTGCGGACGAGCGAGGGATAGTGCAGGTGAAAAGAAGCCCTGGGAGAGAAGGGGTCCCGGTATCCCTACAAGCCCGACCCAGTTTCCGGCGGTGTGGTCCTCACCAGGAGGTGGAATTGCGGAACCCGCAGATGGAGGGTGTGTATAACTACTCTGACGAGGAAGAGTGGGGAAACCACCGACTAAGGACCTGGAAGACGAGCGGTGGGACCCTAAAGGCGACAAGTGGGAGTGTGGACCTCCTCCCTTTCAGGCTATGTGGCCATGTTCTAGCAGAGTTTCTTCCTGACGTTTTGCCAGCAACTGTGGCTGGCATCTTCAGAGAATGCTTTGCTTGGAAAAATTGGGTGTATTGGGTCTATAAGTCAGCGAAGCATTCTCTGAAGATTCCAGCCACAGTTGCTGGCGAAACATCAGGAAGAAACTCTGCTAGAACATGGCCACATAGCCTGAAAAACCCACAAAAAACAATGTACATGATACTTTGCAAGTAAAAAGCACTTGACACAATACAACAAAACAACACAGTGCTACATAATACAACACAATGCAACAGAAGCAGCAGGTGAGCAAACTGATCATTTAGTAAAACAGATGAGGTTTTGGGAGGAAAATGTGAAAGGTCTTAGACTTGCACAGACAAGACAGCCTTGGCATCAAGCAAATATTTTAAATTGCTCAACAGAAAAAGCTGGCATTCCTAGCTCACCACACTTCACACTGCCAAAGATGGAGATTCCAGACAGAGCCTTCAGATATTGTTCATAACTGTACACATACACAGGAATGTCATGCATATCCTGAAACACACTGAAGTGTTAAGCAGAAACAACAGGAATTGGCCGTTCCAGTTCTAATTCTGGTAAACAAGGTTCTCCGCTACATTTTCACCAGATCCTGTATAAGTATCTATTTTTCTAATCCGGAAGGTATACAATGATCCTACACTTGTTCTGCCCTTTACCAGAATTTGAAATGCTCTTCATGGAGAGGCCAGGATGGAGAGTCCTTGTTCTCATTCCAATAGCTGGTCAAAACATTTCAATGCCATCAAGCTTTTACAAGCTAATGAGGGTTGGGCTTTTAATGCTGGAGTTTATCAGACGGGGGGAAAGCCAGGAGTAAAAGCCATACTCCTGGCATAGTCGCACGATCACACTGAAGATTTTCAGACAACATAGCGCTCATCCAGGATTTATCCCAGTAAGATCCAAAAATGATCCAGCAACAAACCATTCATGAGGAAGTCCCAGTTTAGTTGCAGGAGCATTTCTGTATCTTCACGGGATAAGTCCTGGATGAACACGATGCATCGGAAAATCTTCAGCACAATTGTGCGATTATGCTGGAAGTACGCCTTTTACTCCCAGCTTCGCCCCCCCATCTGATAATCTCTGCTGTGTGGTTCTGTTTTTGAGCTTGGTATACAGTCTTTTGATGTATTTTAATATTTTTAAGGTTTAATACGTTAACTCCATTAATTGTTTAATTGCTTTTAAACACACACACATACACTTCTAAAGTTTTGCATTGTTTTTAATTTGTATTTTTTAAAAAATGGGTTGTTTGAATCTCATTATCAGGAGAAATGTGAGATGCAAATTAGTATCATCAACAATAATGATGATACTCCTGAGGATTTTATTTGTTTCTGCAGTTTACACCTTCTAGGTCTTTTGCAATGAAATTCATTTCAGTATCTGCAGCAATACTACAGAAGAATCAGCTCTCTTTCAACATCTTTTCCACTCCCTTCCTCCTAGGTAGGGCTTGGGCCAAGTATTGGCTATGTGCAGATGTTGCTGGAAAGCCCAGCACTGTTTCTTAGATGGACCTAAAGAATTTCAAATACTTGAATTGAGTCTGCAAGCTACACGTGACTTCTCTCATATTTTCTAAGCACTTCATAAGCATTGAAGTCAGGACTCAAAAATGGATCAGGCTTGGCACTAACTCTGCATAGGAATTTCAGATATTCTAGGTGCTGGAAGGAAACATCTAAACCTGCTTGAGATTATTCCAGCCTTGTACTGGAAATACCATAAGTGTAATTTCTTGAGACCAACCTCTTCCCATAAAAGAGAAGGAAACAACAATGCTTTCAAGGCTTTGGCATATGGAGAAAAATCCTATAAATAATGAGTGATAATCATGAAGTTATATAAAAAGGGATAAACCCTGGAACTCACTTCAAAAATATTAGAAAATAGCAAAACTTGTTATTAGAGTTTTAATATGTTTATTTAAGTTCTAGTGATGAGAACAAAAATAAAACAGATACAGAAATAGTTCTTAGGCTAGTCTTTATTGTGTCAAATAATGAAAATCAGTTAATTTACTCCACTAAGTACATGGCTACTCCAGAAACTTAGTAGCTCTATAGCCCAAATTTTGTTGTTGTTTTCTACTTGGGCTGCACATCCCAGCAGCCTCAGCCAACATAGCAAATGGTGAGAAAATGCTGGAAGTTGCAATCCAAAATCACCTGCACAACTGCATGATTCCTAGCCCTAATATGGGTATTTTTTAAAAACCCATATTTTACAAAGCCTCTGTTTTTCTAATCCTGTACTGGATATAGACAGAATCAGGATCCAGTTGAGAGAAATCAAATAAATCAAATCAATAAATGAAATAGCTGGCAAAGCCTGTGCTATGCTGAGCCCTCTAGGGAGTGTGGAGAGCAATTCTGCCATGTTTATGGCACCCTTTCCTGGCTGTTTTCAGCAATGGGTTGAGGGCTTTTTTCAAAACAGGAAGACACTTTCAGGTCCTCCTCTGTTTTGGAATAAACCCCCCAGGACCTGGCCCCAGTTCCTACCAACTTAGAATGGTGTTATGTACATATTTAATCTGACATCAAACTGCAATCCTTTACTCTACTAAAACATGAAAGGCAGGTGTACTAGTCTGAGAGAAGCAATGTTCTTGTACTAGTAAGTGGCTATACAATTGTTACAGCTGTCATGGTCCAGTATTACATCAGGCAAGTGAACACACACATGCTGCTCCACACACTCCAAATTGTTTAGGTGTGTGGTATCCTATGCAAATTTATTCTCATAGGAACATTTGATTCTCATAGAAACAGGTTGATCCAGGTGCTCATAGTTGCAACCTTTAGTTCAGGTTAAACCAGCATACTCCTATTTAAACCTCCAAATCCTAGGTATGACTCCACAGTATCTTCTCACACCAGTTCAGCATATTAGAGGACCAGTTAAATTGTGCAGAATCACTCAAGCAGTTACTTATGCATCTTCTTCCTCCCAAGCCAAGTGTGGAAGGAAATGTGACAATCTGATTTGAAGCTGCCATAAAGTAATGTAAATGAATGACATCCATATGGACTTTGCAACAAGGCTAGCTCTATATAGTACGTTCTTATACAGTGGTGGTTCTCAACCTGTGGTTCATGAGGGTACTGTAATGATTGATAAGTAAGGTCCTAAACAACGGAGAAGTGGTGGTATGAGTGAACCAGTTGCACAGCGTTGCTTTGTAATGTTGGGAGGGGAACAATTGCACCTACCTAAATGTGGACTTATGTTTACAAAGTACCAAGACCCTGTCCTCTTGCTTGAGGCATAACCTGCATTTCATCTCTGCTTCCTGTTGACACTAGAATTAGTGATGACTGAACCTCACAACCCAGATGAAATTTGTGGGTTTGGGGCGTTTCTGCTGGCAATACCACTGAATAACAGTCCCAAGGCTAAATCAAAAGTGCAAATGTTGACTCACTTGTCACTGAGAAGGAGAAAAAAATCCATTGCTATTTAATGAGTGACATATCACTCAGTCTTTTAATTATGTTTTATTTGATAACTTACATCCTTCCCTCTGGTTGGACTGTGAATAATCTCAAAGTAAAAACTAAACAGCAGGTAAAACAAAACAAAACAAAACCTTCCATGGCCTTCTAATCTACACCTTTTCATTGAGATGATGTTAAACAGAGACTACTATAGAGTTACAGCCCTATCGGAAGGCTTATGTGCACAAGACTTAAAGCATTTTCCACCAGGAAGCCTTCATACACAGGCTACAGAAACTATTGTTTCATCAATGCTATCATGGCTTCTTCCCTTTTTCTTCCATTTTATGGAGAGTTCATTTCCAACACTATGGTGGAGAAGAACTTGCAATAAAGTTTTTTGAAGAATTTTTCCAGTTTGAGAGTGGCCTGCATCCATTAACATAACTGGAACAATTCTATTGGTGACCTGCTCTCCCAGACTTAGCCTTTCCCAACTCAGTGCTGTCCAGATGTATTGGTCTAAAACTCACATCATCCCCAAGCAGCATGGCCAATGGGGATGGCTGTGAATTTTAGTCCATCACAGAGTTGAAGAGAGCTGCACTAGCAATTTGATGATTGGAAGTACAAGTGGTTTTCACAACAAAATTACTGTGTTCACTCACATACATAAACAGAGATGGCACCATCCACATAAAAGGAAGAGATAATTAACATGTTTGATGATCCTAAGGATTTGTAAGAATATCTTGGAGAGGAGAAATCTGGAGAGAAAGTAGGTGTAGACAGATGTGTGTTCAAGTGGAAACAAAGTACTGTACCAACTTTGGGATGCTATGAGGGGATGGAGCAGAGTGTGACTAACTGGCTAGAAACAATAATTTCATTTGATCAAGAGTTAATACCAGACCTATCTCCCTTTAAAATGCATCTAGTATAGTATCCATCACCAGATCTTGTTACAGGGGACTCCACAAACTTAACTCTGCATTATGGGGATCAAGTACAAATCAATTACATGGATAATCAGTTTTTCCAGTTTTGAAAAAAATATTTGCTTATATAGTGTTGTTGCCTTTCAAAACTAACAAGCTTTTGGGGACTGCAATTCATTTCATGAAAAGTATGGGGTGTTACCTAATTTGGCAGACATTTATACACATGCTAGGATAGATGAGATGTGGTGGGGAAAAATACAAAATGTACTGACACCGAAGATCACAGAGATCACATAAGACTTTGATGACAAACTTTATGAAGAACGACTAAGGGAGCTGAGGATGTTTAGCTTGGGGAAGACTCAGAGGTGATACATGATATCCATCTTTAAATTTCTGAAAGGATGTCATGTAGAAGATGAAGCAAGCTTCTTTTTTGCTGTTCCAGAGACTAGAACATGAATAAATGGATTCAAATAACAAGAAGAGTTTCCACCTAAACATTAGAAAGCTCTTGTTTGACAGTAGAATGGATTGCTTCAGAGCATGGTGGACTCTCCGTCTTTGGAAATCTTTAAACAAAAGCTGATGGTAATCTTTCAGGGTGCTTTTGTTGTGCATTCCTGCATACAGGGGGTTCATAGAATCGTAGACTTAGAGGAGACCACAAGGGCCATCCAGTCCAACCCCCTGCCATTCAGGAAATTTCAATCAAAGCATCCCCAACAAATGGCCATCCAGCCTCTGCTTAAAGACCTCCAAAGGACACTGCACAACACTCCGAGGGAGTGTGTTCCACTGTTGAACTGCCCTTACTGTCAGGAGGTTCTTCCTAATGTTGAGGTGGAATCTCTTTTCCTGTAGCTTGCATCCGTTGTTCCAGGTCCTGTTCTCTAGAGCAGAAAACAAGCTTACTCCCTCCCTCAATATGACATCACTTCAAATACTTAAACAGGACTATCATATTACCTCTTAACCTTCTTTTCTCCAGGCTAAACATCCCCAGCTCCCTAAGTTGTTCCTCATAGGACATGGATTCCAGACCCTTCACCATTTTAGTCACCCTCCTTGGACACACTCTAGTTTCTCAATTCCCTTTTCGAATTGTGGTGCCCAGAACTGGACACAATATTCCAGGTGGGGCCTGACTAAAGCAGAATATAGTGGCACTATTACTTCTCTTGATCTAGATATATACTTTTGATGCAGTCTAAAATCGCATTGCTCTTGTTAGCTGCCGCATCACACTGTTGACTCATGTTCAACTTGTGGTCTACTTGGACTCCAAGATCCCTTTCACATGTAGTCTCGTGGTCACTTCTCTCCAGGATGAAAAGGAGCCATTGTTGAGCACTCTTTGGGTTCTGCCAGTCAACCAATTACAAATCCATGTAACAGTTTCCTTGTCCTAGTCCACATTTTACAAGCTTGTTTGCAAGAATGTCATGGGAAACTTTGTCAAAGGCCTTACTGAAATCAAGATATACTATATCCACAGCATTCCCTTCATCTACCAAGCTGGTAATTTTATCAAAGAAAGAGATCGCATTTGTCTGGCATGACTTGTTTCTCTGAAACCCATATTGACTTTTTGTGATCATGGAATTGCCATCTAGATGTTCACAGACTCTAGATGGCAATTCCATAATCACAAAAAGTCATAATGGGTTTCAGAGAAACAAGTCATACCAGACAAGCTAGAAGGGTTGAGCTACAAGGTCTTATGGGCCCTTTAAACTCTAAGATTCTATGAAAACAAATAGTAGCTGGGAAGTGAGAAGGACATCCTAGCACAGATGAGCAGCTGAATGATGAAACACCTTCATCCAAAGGCTGATAAAAATCAATGATTTTTTTTACTGAACACATCAGGGCTAGAATCCTGTTCAATATTTTTATTGCTGTGTGCTTTCAAGTCTTTTCTGACTTCTGACGACCCTGTAACAGGGTTTTCTGGGGGTGAGTGTGCATGACTTGCCCAAGGTCACCCAGTGGGTTTCCATGGATGAACGGGAAATAGAACTCTGATCTCCAGAGTCATAGTCCACAAGACTGTAAATCTGACTTACCATCTCATGACTTTTGGAATTAACATTTACAGCCATTGATGACCAAATATGTTGCCCAAAACCTATGTTTCGAGCCTTAACCGAACGATTTCTGAGGCACATGCACACTGGGGGATGGGGAAATTAATGCAGTGTGTTTCCAGTTGTGAGGCATGTTGAAACATGTTCCAGCAGCAGAACCTCAAGAGTATCTTCAGCTGCTTGTCTCAACATGCTCTGCAACCAGGTCATTTCCTGACACAGTGGCATCACTACAGGATACAAACCACACTGTGCACCACCTAAGAGGGGGGTGACACTCGGTTGGCCCGTCTTCAATTATGTATGTGAGGGGGTGCTGCTGTTGGCACTCGCCCCTTCTCTGCTGCCCTGGTTCTCTTGGCCAAGGGAGACAAGACAGAAGAGAAGAGGGGCGAGCATACATGTGTGCCTGTCCCCCCCACCTTCCCCAGTGCCTTGGCTGGCTCACATGAGGGGCCAACATGCATGCACCTGCACCCCACCTTCTCCTGTGACTTGGCTGGACTTGTGGCTGGTCTTGGCGGCTGGCTGGGATAGAAATGCCACTGTCTCAGGGCTCTAATTTGCTGCATCCCCTCAAACCCTTTGGTTGGTGGCCTGCCTCATAGTAGGTTTTTGGGGCAAGGCATCAGCAAGAAATAACTGCTGATGGAATGATGGCTCTCAGCCCAGATTTTTAAATTTCAAAAACTGAAATCAGATTTCAAAGTTTTTTAGAGCAATTTTTTTAAATAAAAGACCTTAGATCACTAGATCAAAGGCATGATCTATGACTTCTAATTAAACTGTATAACTATGTTAACAGCAGTTTATTGAGATGGGAGATAATATCAGTGCTATTCCACGGGTGAGGCATATGAACTGTGTTCTCTCTCGCTCCTTTTCCATCTGGTTCTCTAAATGCAAAGACAACAGTTAAATACAGAATTTGGAGCATGCAGCAGATGTCAGCAAGGAGGATTCTAACTATAAATGCAAGGGATCCCATTTTTTGAGGAACTGAAAATTAATCTAAAAATAATTCAGAATAATTGTTTAGTAATAAAGCCTATGCCTCTGAATAGGTTTTCGGATTATATTGAACAGTTATGTATATCTGTTGAAATGATGATTAAATAAAATGTTCTTCATTAGTGATTTAAACTTGATTTATATTGATGTAATTGAGTCCTTCAAAGAAATAATTTAAAACATGATTAGGATCAACCGTACCTTCTAAAGTAAAGGAGAAAGAGATAGATACAGACTGGGATAGAAACAGGAGGGCCAGAGAGGGTGAAAAAGCTGAGAGTACAGGCAAAGAAAATTGCTTAAACACTAATAATAAAACAAACAAAAGTCAGGTGATAATAGACAGCTCTGCACAGATGAGTTTTCTAATATAAACAGCTCTCTTTCCTTGCTGTCCTTCCCAAGGCAAGTAAATACATTTTTATGATTATTATTCAGAAACGCTTTTAGAACTGAAGGCTTTTAACAAAAGGACTGTAAGAGCTGTATTAATTTCAAATTTTAATTTTTAGTGTATGTTTTTAATATGGTTAATAGTATAATTTGGTTTTAATGTTTATTTTTATGTGTTTTGAATTGTAATTTTTTAAGTGTGTAAGCTGCCTTGAGAAAAGGGTGATATGTAAATAAAGTTGATAATAACAACAACAGCTGATTAACACTGTGAGATTAAAAGCCTTTGCTCCTTCCTACTTGAGCCATTGGAAAGAGTTGTTTGTGCTCAATAAAATACAACTTTTCAAGCTGCGAGAAAGTCAGATTTTACTACAATTATTTCCATATGTTGTACTTTATTTAGTTCATCTACTTTCTTCAGCATAGGCATTTTCAGTATGGCCAACAAATTAAAATACACTACCCAATTCAAATTACAATACTAATTGCCAGTGTATCTCCTTGTGTGCATCACAACAGTTCCATTTAATGCTTTATCTTGCCTGGCATTTCAAGAACCTCAGTCACTGGTTACATTTCTTTTATCTGACGCTGTATCACCACTGTAGGAGTCATTTTCCTCTGACAAGATATGCAACCATGCAAGATCCACAATTCCCAGCTAATCAGTTAAAGAATAGGCATGGAGCCATCAACTGTGGTAGCTTTTCTAAAATAATTCATTTTTAAAAAGGATCCAAAATAAATAAACAGTCTTTTACAACAACTGCAGTTCTGGTGTTCAGCATATGATCATTTCACAGTTAAACGAGACACAAGAGGAACAAGCAACAAAATGTTAGATCAGTGCTACTCAAAAGCTGTTGTCCATAGATCAAAAGCCATTAACTGTTGGTCCAGGGCAAGTTTCCTGGGAAGACGAAAAACAGTTACGCTGGTGCAGGTAACAACACTTCATGCTGTCCTTCTCAGGCTATTTAGGATTTCAGTGTCATTCTGTTCCATGTCTTCCAGATCGTTCCTGCCTCCCTATTTACATATCCTGGTAAGACTGATGGAACTGCACAGAATTGCTAACTTTATACTTACAAATAGCATTCTTGCCACTTTTGTCAAAAGAAGCTGAGTAGCTTTGAGGGCTCAGTTGTCTTAGGTTTGATGTGTGTGCTTATTGTTTTTCTTGTTCTGGGCTGCTAGTTTGCTGAAGACTGCTTTTGGGATATATATTTGCTTGTCTTATATTTGCACTAGACAATTTCTTTCATGAGGCAAAAGTTGTTGGTGCATCTAATACTGTCACTAGGCCTCATCAATGTATATGCTATGGAATGAAACTAAAGTATCAGAAAGACATTCCCCCAAATACCAACAGTTATAGTCTAAATTGCTATGATTGTTATTATCTTTATATCGTGCTGTCCCTCAAAACCGGGACTCAAGATGTCTAGTAGCTGGTTGGTATTGAAATGTACTGTTTGCTACTCTTGAGCATGCAACCACACCCCATACAACAGTTGTAAAAATATACACCTATGTCAAAGAAGGACAAAGCAGGGTTCTCCATCTGTTGCTTAACTGCAGCTCCCAATGAGCCTTATCTAGTATAGTGAATACTGAAGAATGTTGCTTCCTGTATCATCATGGCCAGAACTGACATCTCAAGGAATGAATACACCAAGCTTTACTGTGCAAATGCACTCTTAACCAGCACTGAAGCCTTGGCTTCCAAGCTAGGTACAAACCTGCGCCTTCATTTGACTTGAAGACACACAGCAACAAAAACAAGATGTATGAAGCAGGCTTAAAACAGAAAACCTTATTAGCAAATTCTCTTCCTGTAGTTTCTCACAAAGTTGCCAAGCTCAGAGAACAGGACAAAAGTGGGTAGAATCTACATTAATCTGAACATGATCTTACATCTTTCATGTTTTATTCCACTTGCATGAAATAATGTAAAAATCCCGTACTTTACCCTGTTCTATAGAGAAGAATGATCACACACATTTCAAAATTAGCAAAGCCACTGCTTAAGAGTTACATTAGCATCACCAGGTGGCAGGTCATTAGTTTTAAACTACTGAGGTCAAAGAACCCAACAGCGGGAAATACTAGAAAAGAGCTAAGTGAAATGTTTATGTTCTGGTATGCACCCTTTTCAATTCACCTGTTTCTAGGTGGAGAAAAGAACATCCCTGCTGTGGGGAGGTTGCAAGAATGGGAAGAACATACAGGAGTCAGCAAATTCAACAGGCACACTTAACCTTCTGGGAGAAAGGTTGTATACAAAATAAATAAATAAATAAATAAATAAAAGGAACGCTAGATGGCATGGATCAAGATCTACATTTTAGCCTTTGACAGGTAAAGCTGCCCTGAATTCCTTGTCTTAGATCAGTGATGGTGAACCTTTTAGAGGCCGAGTGCCCAAACTGCAACCCAAAACCCACTTATTTATTGCAAAGTGCCATTTCCCTCTGGCTTTCTAGTAACAAACTCTGTGCTGGGGCAATGGTGTGTGTGCCCACAGAGAGGGCTCTGAGTGTCACCTCTGGCACGCGTGCCATAGGTTCGCAATCACTGTCTCAGATCTTTTTTTTCCTTTCTCTCTCTCTCTCTCTCTCTTTGTGGATTGTCAAAAAAAGAGTGCTTCCTGATTTTGGGAATTTGACATGAATTGCCAAAGTCTTGTCACACTGTTTGTCAGTGAGGACTCACCTGATTCTTGTTAATCACATCCCTCTCATTCCTTGACATAAATGCCATGGATGGTAGCAAATAACGTCCAGTGCCAAACTCAGTGGAAACAAGCCAACAGCCAGGGGATGATAAGGTTGTTGAAAAGTCCTGAAACAGTATGTTTTTTTCCTGCAAGATACCTCTGCCTCCCTCCCTGCCCAGGCAATTTGTTTCACTCCATCAAACATGGCTAATTTTTGAAATAAAGATCAACATTAAAGACTTTCCTGCCATTAACAGAATTTAAGTTTCACTGTCCTTTGTTGTCTCTATTCCCACATGGCCAAGAGAGATGTGCCCTTGGCTTGCACCAAGATCCCTTCAAGCCAAATGAACTACAGCAGAGACAATATCTATACAAAATATAGGTCTGTGACACCAACACCATCACTCTTTCTTCCTCTTGTATTATTTTTCTAAAATCTTTTGCCTCATGAAGAAGCAGTGGAGCTTCAAAAGCATGCATTATGTGTTCTGCATTTTGGCTGGCCAATAAAGATAATGCACATTTGTGGATTTTGTTTTATTGTGTAGCATAGTCAACACAGTACTTCTCAATATGCAGCATTACTATCAGGAAGTCTTTCCTAATGGTTAGGTGAAATCTCTTTTTCTGTAGTTTGAATGCACTGCTCCATGTCCTGGTCTCTAGGGCAGCAGAAAACAAGCTCATTCCACTCTCAGTGTGACAGCTCTTCAAATATTTAAGCATGGCTATTATTCCACCTCTTTATCTTTTCCCAGGCTAAACACACCCAGCTCCCCAAGCCACTCACTCCTCTTAGCCATTTCACCACTTTGGCTGCCCTCCTCTGGACACACTCCAGTTTTTCAATATCCTTCTTGAATTGTGGCGCCCCAGAACTGCATGCAGCAGGTGAGATCTGACCAAAGCAGAATAGAGTGGTACTATTACTTCTCTTGATCTAGACACTACCATTGTCATTACAGAAATCTAAACCAATGGCATTTGCATTAGATTATTAAAAATTAGTTATGCATAATGAGTACTAGCTAGTAATAATTTCTCTCAAGGTTGGCCTCAACCACCTTCACTTTTAAAATCTCCTTGCTTATTTTATAGACTAGTTGCACATTCAGGGATATAGGCATACACTAAATATGCTTGAAACAGGGATCCAAGAAAGATCATATCATTACGGTTCAGTTAAGAAGAAATTAAGTGCATAGAAAAGCAGTAGCCATTGAAAGGAGAATCAGTGTGACTTCTGCAAAGCCAAGTTCAGTTTCACTAATCTTTTACAGTTCTCTCAAAATGTCAATAAACATGCCTTTGACAAAGTTTCATGCCAAAGACTACTGAGTAAACTTTACAGTCATGAGATAAAAGAAAAGTCATCTAGCGAGTCAAAAGGCAGAGTAGGAATAAACAATCCATTCTTGTAAGGAAGGAATCTGAACAATTGAGCTCCTTAAAAATATCTATGTGGACTAGTGTTTTTAAATTTGTCTATAAATGATCTAGCACTGGGTCAAGTAATGAGGTGGCCGAATATGTTGATGATGTTAAATTATTTAGGGTGGTAAGAACAAAAATAATTTGTGAAGATTTCTGGGGGGGGGAAACAATTTGTGAAGACTGGGAGAATGGGCAGTAAAATGACAAATTAGATTCAACACAACTACATTCTGTTATGTAAAGTAATACGTAATGGGGGGAAATCTAACTTCACACATAAATTAATAGATCTTATCTAATAGCAACTGAACAAGAAAGGGATCTTTAAAATGTGGCAGACATCTCACTGAAAATATCAACCCAGTGTAAGATGGCTGTAAAATAATAAATGCAAATGGAACTAGGGAAAAGAAGTGCCAACAATGTACTGCCTCTATACAAATCCATGCTGTACCCAAACCTGAAATACAGGCATTGTTGTTGTTTTTGTGTGTGTCTTCAGTACTGGATTCATGGAAGATCAATGGCTACTAGTCAGGATACCTATATACCAACTCCGGTATGCTGTTGAGGTAGCACAGCTCTCCATCTCAATTACTTGGGAAGGTAAGCAGGATGGTAGAACTGTATGCATGCCATAGGCAACTGATTGGCAACTGCATAAACAGAAAGTTGAATTAAACAGCACTTTGATTTGATCCAACACGGCTCTTCTTATGCTAGTATTATCCTAATACACCTACTCTTTCCACCTCTCTGCTAATCTGTCTCAAGAAACCTTCTTCTCCCCCACTGACTACACCACTCTTTTCTTGTTCACAAAAGGACGGGAGCGTGTCAGTATGCTGCAGGAGAAGAAACATTCAGCTAGTCAATGGCATCGGCAGTTTGCACCGCCCTATGGTCATTAATCATAAGGCTATGTCTGACACAAGAAAGCCACTTGTTAATTATGGGCTCTACACAAGACTATAGGTACCTCCACTTCTATATTGTTAGCTAGGATTGCCAC
>NW_024802943.1:949922-958296 GCF_019175285.1 Sceloporus undulatus
GGGCAATGCCAATAAATAAATAAATAAATAAATAAATTTTTAAACATTTAAATAAATAAATAAACCGGGACAAATGTAGGACAACATTTTCAAATGGTGGACACTTTTTTAAAAAAAGTGGAGGACACGCAAAAAAAATTGCTGATTTTTAAAAAAATGTTAATATAAATGCATGTTTCTGAGGCGTCTATAGACAATTGCCCCCCTTGCCCCTGCGCGCGAGAGGCCAAAGGCCCCGGCGGCAATCGGCAGCAGGACCGGGCTGGAGTCGGTCCCAAGGCCTCGCCGGCCCGCATCCAGCCCGTGGGCCGCAGGTTGCTTACCCCTGATCTTCTCAATTGCTAAGCTGTTACAATGTTGCATATTGCATTTAGCTTTTTAAGAAACTGCTACCAAAACAAATAATTGAATACGACCATCCACCAAGTTTCAAGGTTAGTGACGTGTGCTACAGCAGGGATTTCCTTGGGTTCTGACTTTATTGGATTCCAACTCCCAGAATCCTCAGTTCTGAGTTGGTCATCATGGCTGGAGTTTGTGGGAGTTGTAATACAACTGAGGGTCCAAGACTGGGAACCATCATGGCTTTTGGAAACAAGTTTGCTGAGGCTAAAGGTATTAAAGGTAACAAAGGATGGGGAAAGCTTGCAAAGTACTTAAGAGAAATGTCTGAGCAGCTGGATAAAATAATAGAACATATGTTTCAGCTAATACAGTACACTAAGTAACAGCTGAAGCAGACTTTTCTAGTTGTGAGTTTAAGAATCTATGATGAGGCATAAGCTTACTGGATGGCCTTAAGCAAGCACTCCTTCCAAGGTATTAAATGTATAATACTGGTCTACATTACAGGGCTATAGTGAAACTAATTAATATGAAAGCTTCTGAAGTAGTCTGGAAACATGGGAGAACAATAAACATGATAATGAAAGCTGAATTTCCTATATTAACTCAAAATAAGCTAACACCAAACCGTCAGCTTCTGCCTCCTGCAGAACACTTATTCTTCACTTTTCAAACACTTCTTCCCATCCCCACTTTTACAAGGTCCCATAAATGTGATCTAATCATATATCTCTCAAACTATATATTTTGCTGAAATCTCTTTTCTTGCATTTCTAAGTATTTTCCAAAATTTAGGAACAGTAGTAAAATTCACATGGATGAGGAAGAGAACGAACCATTCACAATGGTTATACCTGTTTTGACATAGTAAAGTGGATTGAATGATCTGCCAACATTATGTTTTTTCTCATTTCAAAAAATGTTCCTTGTTAAAATAAAAATAAAATAAGTGGAAACAAACATCAAAGGCATGTTGGTCATGCACCAAATAAGAAAGGACAGTAATCAACACAAAAACCTACCCTACACAATTCTGTAGCATTTGTTTATTTGGTTATTCATTATGACAGCCCCAAATGCCTTTTGAAAAAGTGCACAGGGCTTATTTCAAAGCAACTTCAAGTATACCTCTGTTAATGAAGGAGATGCATTCCCAGGGATTACTTATTTAACAGAAAATTTGGTACCAAAGGCAGAAATACCATGGTAGCTGGTGAGACAGGCTTATCTGCTTTCCCCTTTTCTCTGTTTTTGGTGTTCAACATCCTCCACAAGGGATTGAAATCTTTCTTGTTTTCTTTAAATTTTGAATTGTAGGTATGCCTCTGATAGCAAAGCTTCTAGAAGTTCTTTTTTTCAAAGCCCTTTTTCTTCCCTGTCTTTGGCCTATTTGGAAGTTTTTGGTAGCATTAGCACAGGGAGGATGGTGAAGGCACACTGGAGAATCCCAGACATTTAGTGTCAGGTTGCAATAGTGTGTCTGCAGTAAACCATGCAATGCAAGTTTTAGCTGGGTAAGAATAGGATTCTGCTCTAGCTGACCCTAATATAGCTGTGTGTGCCTGCCTACAACAGGCCAAGTCAGCAGAAGGTGACTGCAGATTTCAGCCAACCCTCAATAAAAGTGAGATTCTCTCATTCACACACACCAGTATCTCTGAGATTGTAAATGTTAATGTAAGGATTTGCTTTTTTCTGTAATACACCATCATACGTCAGGAAGAAGCAGATGTCAGGTCCAGTTTCTTTTCTTGGAGCCCATATTGCCTATCCTGCAACCCTTAAACCAGTGTACCAACCTGCTACACCCCTAAATTAAAACTGAACATACATAATTAAAATTATAGAGAGTAAGAGAACAAAGTTATGATAAATAAATCGTATCATCAATTATTCCCATACAGAGCATGCACATTCCAGAAAGATAAAGCAAGTAAGGGTGAAAGTCCATAAGGCATAACTCTCTAGTTTAAGGAAGACCAATGGCCAAGGGTCTTGACAGATCTAGAATAAAGCAGATCCCTCTGCTTTGGACTATGCCTATTTTACAAAGGAATGATTGACTATTCAATTTATTTATCAAACATATTTTATATTTGTTCATCATCAATACAACTCCACATACATAATTTTAATTTATCTCCCAACTATGTTTTCGACTGGGTTTGCAAGTCTGGTCCTGCCTGTAACCTTTTTGGCTGGTGCTGTGTGATAGCCCCAAAGAGTCTACCAAGTTGGGAAACATTGTCCCATCATTAATATTTAAGTAAAATCCAATTCCTGCCATATTTTGCATCTTCTACATGGCAAGTAATAACCTTGCCCTTTCTCTTGGTAACGAAGGTTAAGAAGATTCCTTCAGGTTTTTCTCACAACCTGTCCATTGTCTTTGAGGCTTGGCTCAATCCCAGCAACTGGGTGCGATTGACTAACGAAAGAGCAGGGAGGGGAAGGAAAGGCAGCGCAAGTATTTCTCATTTTATCAACACCAGATGACCACCCACTAGGCATATTCCCATGTGCATGGGAAGGAAACTCTTATGATACACGCTAGAGATCACTGAGCACCGAATAATGATCTATACCACCCTGATCCATACCACCAGAAGAATTTTACAAGAAATGCTCAAGAACCCTTTTTAGTCATGACCCTTTCACACTACCCAAATACAGCAGCACAATTCCATTTTAACTGCAATACATCCCAATTGCAAAGCCGGGATTCCACAGAATATAACTATGCTGGATATATAACACGTCAATTATAGCAGACTCATAGTGCTATAATTGTGTAGTACTGGATCTGGCAGTGGCAATGCATTCACACAATGGGAGGTATGCACAATACAGGAGTTTGATCTTCTGTCTCCAGTGCTGTAAGAAATTAACAAGTCTCCCTTTTCCAAAATGCTTGAGACCAGAGGCGTTTTGGGTTTCAGATTTGCATATACGTACACAGTGAGATATCTTGGTAATGGGACCCAAGTCTAAACATGAAATTCATTTGTGTTTCATACAGTACAGTGTATTTGTAATCATTTTGTGCACGAATCAACGTTTGTGTCCCCTCAGCCACCAGAATGCCAAAGGGTCACTGTCCCAGCAGCCACCCTTGAAAAAAGGCTTTGGATTTTGGGACATTTAGGAAGTCCAGATAAAGGAGACGCAACTGGTATCTGGCTTACAACCTGAGATAAGTGTAGTGCTTTGAGTATTAGACTAGGACTCTGGAGACCAGGGTTTGAATCCTTCCTCGGCCATGCAAACCCACTGGGAGACCTTGGGCAAGTCACACTCTCTCAGCCTCAGAGGATGGCAATGGCAAACCTCATCTGAAGAAGCTTGCCAAGAAAACCCCATGGTAGTAGGGTCATTTAGGGTTGCCAGAAGTCGGAAAGGGCTTGAAGGCATACTACAACAAAAGCCAGTAGGCACAACTATTTGGTTCAGACAGAGATAGAGAAAGTTATTTTTGGAGACATCAGCTGCCTAGAGTTGTGCTAAATGGGAACTTTGGGAATTGTCATAGGTCAAAAGAAGATACTTTTCCAAACTCTCCTTTCCAATCACGAAAATGGAGCCAGTGCTGGCTTGTTTGTCCAGGGTGACAGGATGCCCTAACCACAAAGGAGGACGGGGCAGTGAAAATGTAGGACATTCAAGGGAAACTGTGGGGCATTACATAAAAACACTCATATAAATTCATTTCATACAGCTTAGTTACAGCTATATAACAGCTAATGGCAGATTACTGAATGGGATTCTTAATCCTGCTCCAAATGGAGGACCTGTTGGAATCCCTCCTGGACAGAAGGTTGAAACTGAGGACATGTCCTGGAAAAGGAGGACGTCTGGTCATGCTGGGGTTATGGAGCTGGCTTCTGGATGAAGCATGTCCTCAGCACAAAGGAGGACGAGGCACCCCCAAATGTAGGACGTTCAAGGAAAAAGATGGAGGACGTGACTAAAGAGAAGCTGAAAGCACTCCTAGCATCAGCAGCTCATCCTTCTCAGTCCTGCTCCAAATAGAGGACCTGAATGGAAGCCTGAAATGGAGGACAGGGCCTGGGAAAGGAGGGCGTCCGGTCACTCTGGGTCCCTATGATTATTGTGATCATTATTATTGGAGCCTAGGGGAGCTCGGGCTGCCAAGGTCTTCCTCCCAAAGGACTCCCTGCCCGGCTACCTCTTTGGCGGAGCGGATCTGCCTGCGGACGGCCTCCTTGCAGGGGTAGACGCTCTCCCCGAAGCTGGGCTGGAAGTAGGTCTCGACGCGGGTGAGTCCCCGGAAGGACCCGCTGACGAAGCCCGGCCACCCGAGCTCCAGCACCGGAGGCTCCGCGTCGGACTGCAGCGGGAAGTAGGTGAGCGAGGAGCAGTCCAGGGAGGAGGAGGCGTTCAGCCGCTCCTGCGAGGCCAGGCTCTCCTCCGGCGGCGGCGGCGGCGGAGGGCGGGCGCTGCGGAGGAGGCCCTGGATCTCGGGCTCCGAGAGGAACGGGCGCAGCTTCTCCCGCCGCAGGAAAGCCACGAAGGCCGCCCTCCCTCCGCCGCCCACCAGCTCCTCCAGGGCCAGGCGCTGCGCCTCGCTGTACGGAGGAGGCGGCGGGGCGCGGGGGTCCCAGGCGCGGAAGGGGGCGTCCTCCAGGCACTGCGAGCGGTTGGCCATCGGGACGCGCTCCTCGGAGACTGCAGCCGCAGGCACCACGGGCAAGGGCCTTTTATAGGGAGTTTGAACCCCACGCGCCTCGCCGATTGGTCGGTGGCTCTCTGACTCCGCCCCTCGAAGTAGGGTAGGAGGCGCCCATTGGCTACCTGGGCAGGTGGCTACCCAATCAAAATGGGCCGCATTCTCCCGCCACCTTGCAGCAGCAGCAGCACTGCAGAAATGATCCCAGTTGTTGTGGTGATCATCATCCCCCTTGGAGTGGGCCCTGTCCCTGCAGGGTCTCCCAGGCTGCCTCTCTCAGGTCCTGCAAACTCACCCCCTTCATGCCCTCCTTAACAAAGGCCACCACCCATGTTAGGAAAGGACATGTGTGTGACCACAAGATAGAGCTGTAGGCTGAGTATTGTAAACAGTCAAGTTCCAGTGGCAGTTAACAGTTGACACTTGCATCATGGAATGTTGATGCTGTCAGTGTTCTTCTGAGAGAGAGTGTCAGTTATGACAGTTGGTGTTAGAGTAACTGCCTCTCTGTTTTTGTTGTTATGGTTGTTTGGTTGGCAAAGTAACTTATTTATTAAAGTAACTTATTTATTAAAGCCCTCATGTAGAGCGAAGGCTTGAAGTGCTCTTGTCCTTATTTCTCAAGCCGGAAGCTCAAGGCCTTTTGCAGAGGTGAAGGAATATTTTCCTTCTTGGCCTGAATACCTCTGCAGACATTGCTTCAGATTCCTTCTCCCTAGCGTCCTGTTGACGTGGTTCAACTCTGCTGATGGTTGTGGTGGACACAGTGCGTCTTTCCACGCCCTAACAACCCATCCAGCACAGGCCTGCAGGACATGGCACTAGGCAGGGGCCAAGATTAAAACAGGCTGAACTTCAAGCCGTGGGTACATTTTAATTAATTCCTAATATTAACATTTTAATTAATTATTAATACTAATTAATAGTAAAGCCTGGGAAAAGCTCATGCCGCCAACTTCTTTCTTTCAGTGAGGCCTCAAAGGTGCTACAAGGCCGGGCTTGAGTCCCACTACCTTTTAAGACAGATCACAAATCGGTTTGAACCGGTTCAAACAACCCTGGTTCCCCCTTGAACCGAATCGGTGAAGCCACGCACTAGACCCATTTAACCTGCGCCTTTTTGATGCTGATGTTTTCCCTGTCTTTTTCGATAAATCGATTCTAAATCTGTGTGAACCAGATGCGGATCGGAATCAATTTAAATTTTCACTTCAGCTGGCTGGAGCGGGTCCGTTTTGAGTCAATTTGTGCATGAATTTGAGCCATGAGTGGATTGTTTTAGAAGGAAAACATGCAGTCGGGGCAAATGTAGGGGGAACCATGCACCGCTGTTGAATCGATTCGGATCGCATACCGATTTATCTGTAAGTGGGAATGAGGCCAAGATCTCTCTCTGCGTACAGAATCTGCAGACAAACCCATCTATAGCTTTGAAAGAAAGTAGTTGGCAGCACGATCTGCTTCCCTAGACGTCAAAGTCTGTTTCCTCAGATGCATTTGGTATTGTTCTTTTCTGTAAGAAACATTAAAAGGCATAAACATATTTAAAAACAAAACAAAACATTGTGCCCTCTTGTAGAGGGATCTTGTAGCACCTTTGAGACTAACTAAATATTATTGTTCAATAATACTAAGATTATTAAGTATTGTTAAATATTATTATTTAATAATGAAAATCAATATAAATTATTAATTGATATTAATCAATATTAATTTCCTCCTCTTTCTCCTCTGCCTAGCCCTCTCCTCAGGAGAAAGGTGAGTAGCGGGGGAGCCTTTCCTATCATTCTCCTCCTTCACCTGGATTTCCCCTCAGGCTCCTCCACTGTTGGGTTTTCTTCCAAGGAGAAGGCCAGTGGAGGACCAAGAGACAGAGGACGGGCAAATGCTTGACCATCCAGGCTCCTTCTCTGCCTGACTTTCTCCTGAGGAGGAGGCCAGGAGGTGGAGGAGGAAGCCCTGCAAGAAGAAAGCTGGGCAAAAGAGAAGCCTTGCTGCCTCGTTTGGCTTTTTAATGGCGGACAGGCTTCCTCCGTGATTTTCTGTCCCACACAAAAACGAAACAAAAAAATTCTGACTCTCCTCAGGAGATAATAATGTTTTTTTTAAACCTTCTTGTGTTCCTTGTATCTTCCTGTTATGGATCCACCTGAGAGAATCAACATTTCCTTCTTTGGGAGCTTTTTTTAACCGCAGTTATCCATTTCTGAACGCTCAGAACACTTTGGAGTTTATCAAACGGGAGGAATTTCTCTTAAATTCAAATGAAAAGAAAGTGGGGCCAGAACGCATTCACTTAAAGTTGCTCGTTTAGCGCACTTACATGAATGCACATTGCGTTCAAACTGGCTTCCCATTTCCTGAAAATAGCATGCCATTGCCCGAATTTGTGTGTGGCAGTCTATCACGCAATAACGTGAAACCCCATGATTGCGTTCGGATTGCCATTGGATTATACTTCCAATTTCCCTTGTATGATAAACTCCTTGGGCAGTTCCTACCTGGCCGCAGCTCAGGCCCCGCCCACTCCCAAATTGTGCTCTTTAAGGGATTTTGGACTTCAGCTCCCAGAATCCCAGACCCAAATTTCAATTTTTTAAAAAAAACATTGAATTTTTAAACCCAATCTTTATAGCAATAGCAATAGCAATACCAACATCAAGTATGTTTCTATACCGCTTATCAGTGAACTAGCACTCCCTAAGCGGTTTACAGTGTGTAAGCCAATTGCCCCCAACAAGCTGGGCACCTTTCTAAGCATTATTGTCTTTTCTAATGAGTCCCACCTTCTTTTTATGTGGCCAAACTCAGACAGCCTCAGCTTCATAATCTTGGTTTCCAGGTAGGGTCGCCATAACCCCGCTGCAACCAGGATTATCCCAGTCCGGGCCCCTCCCCCCGGGTGCCGCCAAAAACCAGGACAACCCCGGTTGCAGCCGGGTTGCGGCGCTTGACCGCGCTGCCCTCCTCCTCCTCCACCACGCGGAGGAGGAAGAGGAGGGCCGCGCGGCCTGGGGCGGAGGAGGCAAAGGGGGAAGCCCCATGCCACCCTCCCCATGCGGCCCCACGCCGCCCTCCCCACCTCCCAGCGCGGCCCCACGCCGCCCACCTCCTTCTCCTCTGCCTTCTCCGCCCCACCCCCAGGTCGCACGGCGCATGAAGGAGGGGGGAGCAGAAGAAGGAGGAAGAGGGGGAGCAGAAGGAGGAGGAGGAGGAAGAGTAGGAGGGGGGAGCAGAAGGAGGAGGTGGTGAGTGGCCAGAGGTCTCAAGGTTTTTTTTAATTTTATTTTGTGTGCTTTAATTGCTAACAAGTCTCCCTTGCTTTGACAATGATAGTGTGGT
>NW_024802943.1:958396-968096 GCF_019175285.1 Sceloporus undulatus
GGAGGGCCGCGCGGCCTGGGGCGGAGGAGGCAAAGGGGGAAGCCCCACGCCACCCTCCCCATGCGGCCCCACGCCGCCCTCCCCACCTCCCAGCGCGGCCCCGCGCCGCCCACCTCCTTCTCCTCTGCCTCCTCCGCCCCGCCCCCAGGTCGCACGGCGCATGGAGGAGGGGGGAGCAGAAGAAGGAGGAGGAGGAAGAGGGGGAGCAGAAGGAGGAGGAGGAGGAAGAGTAGGAGGGGGGAGCAGAAGGAGGAGGTGGTGAGTGGCCAGAGGTCTCAAGGTTTTTTTTAATTTTATTTTGTGTGCTTTAATTGCTAACAAGTCTCCCTTGCTTTGACAATGATAGTGTGGTGGTGGTGGTGGTGGTGGTGGTGATGATGATGATGATGATGATGATATGAGTCAGCTTGAGAGGCATGCAGCCGAGAGAGTGTCACCTTCCAAAGTGTGTTTTGGGTGCTTTTAATGCTAACAAGTCTCCCTTGCTTTGACAATGATAGTGTGATGATGATGATGATTTCAGTAAGGCCTTTGACAAAGTTTCCCATGGCATTCTTGCAAACAAGCTTGTAAAATATGGGCTAGACAAAGTAACTGTTACGTGGATTTGTAACTGGTTGACCGGCTGAACCCAAAGGGTGCTCACCAATGGCTCCTTGTCATCCTGGAGAGATGTGCCCAGTGGGGTCCCACAGGGCTCTGTCCTGGGTCCAGTGCTATTCAACATCTTTATGAATGACTTGGATGAAAGAATTGGGGGCATACTTATCAAATTTACAGATGACACCAAATTAGGAGGAATAGCTAATACTCCAGAGGACAGGATCAAAATTCAAAATGACCTGAATAGACTAGAAAGCTGGGCCAAAGCTAACAAAATGAAATTCAACAGGGAGAAATGTAAGGTACTGCACTTAGGGCAGAAAAATAAAATGCACAGATATATGATAGGGGACACCTGGCTGAATGAAACTACATGTGAAAGGGATCTTGGAGTCCAAGTAGATCACAAGTTGAACATGAGTGAACAGTGTGATGCAGCAGCTAAAAAGGCCAATGCAATTTTAGGCTGCATCAATAGAAGTATAGTGTCTAGATCAAGGGAAGTAATAGTCCCACTCTGCTATGCTTTGGTCAGGCCCCACCTGGAATATTGTGTCCAGTTCTGGGCACCACAATTCAAAAAGGACATTGAGAAACTGGAGCGTGTCCAAAGGAGGGCGACTAAAATAGTGAAAGGTCTGGAAACCATGTCCTATGAGGAACGACTTAGGGAGCTGAGGATGTTTAGCCTGGAGAAAAGAAGATTAAGAGGTGATATGATAGCCCTGTTTAAATATTTAAAGGGGTGTCACATCGAGGAGGGGACAAGCTTGTTTTCTGCTGCTCCAGAGAACAGGACCAGGAACAATGGATCCAAGCTGCAGGAAAAGAGATTCCACCTCAACATTAGGAGGAATTTCCTGACAGTAAGGGCTGTTCGACAGTGGAACAAACTCCCACGGAGTGTTGTGCAGTCTCCTTCTTTGGAGGTCTTTCAGCAGAGGCTGGATGGCCATCTGTCGGGGATGCTTTGATATGGATTTCCTGCATGGCAGGGGGTTGGACTGGATGGCCCTTGTGGTCTCTTCCAACTCTATGATTCTATGATGATGATGATGATGATATGAGTCAGCTTGAGAGGCATGCAGGCACTGTTTCAGAAGCCGAGGGAGTGTCACCTTCCAAAGTGCCTTTTCTGTGTTTTTTTGATTCTTTAATTGTGATATTGATATCAGCAAGTCTCTGAGGCATGGTCAATGTAAATTGCTGTGATTTTTACAAACTCATGCGCAGTGAAGAAAAACCAAAGTCCCTTGACCAAATACACACTTTTGAGAAGTACACTTGGTGCAAGAACTGTGAAACCACCTTGACATGTTCAATATTGTTATGAAATAAGCCTCTGAAATATGCAAGAGGCCATGTTAAGTAAAGCCATGTTCAATGCCCAAATGTGCTGTTGTGTGTGTTTTGGAATGGGGGGGGAGGGGTGTTTGGCCAGAAAGGGAAGTAGATTTCTGCCATCTGTCTAGGAATAATGCCCAAATGTCCTCCATTTTGATCATGCCTAAGAAACATGCATTTATATGAACATTTTTAAAAAATCATCATTTTTTTTTCACCTGTCCTCCATTTAAAAAAAATGTGCCCTACATTTGAAAATGTTGTCCTACATTTGTCCCGGTTTGGAGGTCCTGACTTATGACAACCCTATTTCCAGGGAGAGATCAGGCTTGATCCGTTCAAGGACCCATATTTTTGTCTTTTTGGCTGTTCACAGCATTCTTCTCCAGCACCACATCTCAAATGATCTGATTTTCTTCCTGCCTGCTTTTTTCACTTTCTAGCTCTCACGTCTGTATATGGTGATGTTTTCATAGTACAGTTGGACCTCCGTATCCATGGATTTTTTTATCCACGGATTCAAGCACCCACAGCTTGAAAATATTTAAAATATATATCATTTCCAATAAGCAAGTCTTGACTTTGACATTTTATGTAAGGGACAACATTTCACTACTCCATTGTATTTAATGAGACTTGAGCATCCATGGATTTTGGTATCCACAGGAGTTCCTGGAACCAAACCCCGGTGGATACCAAGGGCTCGCTCTACAGCATTTTATTGCCTCTCTTCGTCTGGAAAATTAAATTCCTGAGTGGTTGTGGCATTCATCTGTGACACCAAGGGATGCATCTCCTACACTGTAGAAATAAGGCTGTTTGACACCACTTTAACTGCCATGGCTCCATCTTACAGAATCCTGGGATTTGTAGCTTTGTGAAGTACTATCACCTGGAAGTCAAGATGATTGGCACAGAAGACTAAAGACTTTTTAGAACTACAAATCCCAGGATTCCATAGGATGGAGCTATATAGCATTTAAAGTGGTCTCAAACTGCATTATTTCTACAATGTAGATGCACCCTATGATCTCTCTCTCTCTCTCTCTCTCTCTCTCTTATACAGAGCTTGGAAAGGTTGCTTTTTATTGACCACAGCTCTGTGACCTTGCATATACAGCAATCTGGGTTCCACCTCTATTGTATGCATTGGTTGGCACAGATATTTCTCCCTGCCTTTTCAGGTCTCCTTATCACAAGAGAGATCCATATATGGGGAAGCAAGACTGACTAACTAATTGGGAGAAAAACTGAAAACTAGGAATAAAATAGAATGGAATATTGTGGGAGAGGGCATGGCTGACTATAATCCTGAGTAGGAGATTGATACTAGGCATTGTCAGATTGGCCGTCATATTTTTGATTCCTATCCTAAATAACTCTTTATGAATGAACGAAAGAGCATGTGTTCCAACAAAGAACCTTGGAGCATTAGTATAAAAGCTGAACAATGTAATATGGCATTGCCCGTATCCACACTTACTGGAAGACAAAATAGTTAGTAGTGTATAACTTCATTTTGGAGAAGGCAAGCTGATTCTTGCTCAGCAGGACTTGTTCTTTTATGTTAATAATACTAGCATTAATCATGCTTTTCACCAGGCTATCCAGGAAAGCCTGACTCCCATCTGGATTTCTTTTCTTTTCAAAATGGCATTATGCTCGCTACTTTTTCATAAGGCTAATTTTAGTGAGAGACTGCACATTTTTATTAGCTATATAGTAACTTCACCTATGATTTATTTTATGCATATTTAAGGCATATGCTATCATCTGGAAACACATTGCCTTTTCAACTGCTTCTTTAACCTCACCTCAGTTCAGATTAGTATTGCAGATTCCACTTTTAAAAGCCATTCAGAAGTATTCTGTTATCTTCTACAGGAAAGGCATATGCAAAGAATTATCATATAAAGAACAAGGAATCTTCTTACACCTGAAGGGCATACAGCTTCATTATGACATAAATGCTTTTGTTTTGTTTTGTTGCTGCAGACTGACATGACTCCCTTTGAAAATTATGAAGAATTATTATATCCTCCTGCAAATATAATGGCAGTGTTTGTTTGCCTATTTATTTTGTTTAATCCTGTCTTTCTTCCAAAGTTGGGATGCAAGGCAGTTTACCATATATTAAAGTAGCCAATAAAATGCAATAAATGATCAATATATTTACAAATAATATATTGGTTAACTGCTGTGAAGTCAACTTTGACTTATGGTGACCCCTTGAATTAAAGACCTCTAAGGCACCATTAGCAACAACTCTGCTCAGGTCTTGCAGATTCAGGGCCATGGCTTTCTTGATTGAGTCTATCCACCTGAAATGTGGTCTTCCTCTTTTTCTACTGCCCTTTACCCTTGCCCAACATAATTTTCTTTTCTAGTGCGTCATACCTTCTTATGATATCCAAAGTGCAATAGTCTCAGTTTAGTCATCTTGGTTTCTAGGAAAAGTTCAGGCTTGATTTGCTCCTGAACCCATTAATTTGTCTGCTTAACTGTCCATGCTATCTCTAGAATTCTACAGAACCACATTTCAAATGAGTTAATTTTCTTCCTATCAGCTTTCTTCACTGTCTAGTTTTTACAACCATACATAGAAATAGGAAATATACAGCGGAACAAACAATCCTGATTTTGCTATATTTTTACACTTGAGGACATTATCTAGTTTACATTCATTAAAAATTTAAAAAGTAGCTTAATCAACACATTTATTAAAGTCCAGTACATCCACTCAAATATACTGTAGTTGGTTATTAGAGGCCAGCAACAATAAAAAGGTGCTTGTCTGCCAGTGGCAGGATGAAAGGGAGGAAGTTATGTCATAATTCATTACATACTCTAAAAGCAGCCCCCGAAAAGACCTTCTTTAGAAAAATTAGGAATCAACTCTTATATCAGTCCTAGCACTGCCATCAAGATCCAGGTGCAAGTTCAGAGGCAACTGTCTGCTTTTTTAAACAAGGTTCAAAAAAAGCTGTTATATAGGGAAGCACTCTAGGCAGTTATATGTCTCTGAGTCACCACACTGAATGCTTGCCAACACAGTGTCTTCAAGGATAGGCTACAGCAGGAAATGCTAATCATGATTCCAGTTCTTTTCTGTACAGAGGTGCTAGACAAACCTGATTAGGTTCAGCGATGGAACTGTGTGTGCGTATGCCTTCAGGCCTTCTCTGGGCACTGAAAATTGATCTACTGCATATGGCTAGCACATCTGGCCAATAGCATGTGCTTCTTTCCCTCTTCAAATTATACTGATCTGCTCTTTAGCAATGAAGGGACTAAATCTAATTCCCATCAGTTCCCTCCATAAAACGGAGACAGCTACAATGTTTTTTTTTAAAGGGGGACCCTATGAGTGCAGCTCATACAGCACAACATCAGGCAACATCCAGGTATGAATACTCATGTGGCTGGCTGCTTTTTCTGCTTTCCCATGGCATCTAGCTGTACTGGTCTTTTCAAAGAAAAATAGACCGCAAAACATGTACTGCAGGCTGCTTTTCTGACAAATCAATGGGGATGTTATGCAGCAAACAAGGTGCACAGGTTCTTTCTATTCATATGGGAAAGAATGCTTGCTGAGTAGTAGGAAGGACATTTTGTAATGTCAAACATTCTTTCAGCAGGTGCATGAGCTTGACCTATGGAAGCAATGCATGCCATTTAGATTGCTCACTAGTGTACAATTTATTCACTTACGTTATTTATATCCCATCCCACTTCTCCCAACATGGGACTCAAGGCAACTTAACAACAAGATAAAAACCTGAGGATAAAAAAATTAAACACAATTAAATGAGCTTCCATATTAAATCCCCCCTTAGAAGGAACTGAGGGGGACAGTTGTCCACTCTCGGCCTTTGGTTCTTTCTTCTTTTTCCTCTTGAAGCTCCTTTTTAGATCACATGTCACAGTGGCTTCAAATTACTCACAGTCCTGCCAGTATTCTATCAGAGTCTCACTCGTTATTGTTTAAAGCTATTCTGGGAGACTTAGGGGCTCAACAGACCAGCAGTTTATGCCGACCTGCATGAGCGGTACGGCTAAGCATTCACATGCTCCAAGCCCTTCTTTCTCCATTATGGCGCACGCCTGTCCAGACGGTGTGCACCATGATGGCATCCCTCATGCGCAGCACCCAAACAGCGCTGCGCACCAGGGGCGTCATAACCCTGCACCGTGGCACTTATAATGCCCCTTCTATGGTGCAAAAAGAAGCCCCTTTTCTGGGCTTCTTTTTGCTCAATGCTCAGGCTGTAGTGTGTGGTTGCACATGGAACATGAGTATCAAAGATGACCTATATATATAATACATTTTCCTGTTATTACATACCCTCCAACATTTCACAGATGAAAACTGGATCATCTGTGGCCAAGCAACATGAGAGTATGGTTGAGATGGCAAAAGTTATTAATGAACACACAAGGTAGGAGAGGCTGCAGGAATTTGCTATTGTATGAGCCCACTGGGAATGGCAAGATTCTGCCCCCTCCATCTCCTCTCACCCTCATGCAGAGTTAATTGAGTGCAAACTACTTTTGTACTTTGAACTCAGTTTGCAACAAATGCAGCAAGCTGATGACAAAGGGAGAAAGTGGAAGGAGGGGAGAGAAAGTGGAATATTTTAAAAGCAGCTGAAAAAGTCGAGCAGCAGAAGATTAATCAGGACTATCCCTACCAAATTGGGACAGTTGTAGAGTATCCTATCAGGAACACTGTTTGGTTCATAATTTCCATTGGATAAAAGAACCTTATGCATGCAGAATAGGCCTGTTCCACATTAAAATGTGCAAAGTTATTGCACCATGTGCTTTCAATCTATAATTTAGGACCATCAAAGTCTATTGGGTGCTGACAGAAGCTGTAGTTTGTATGTAAGGTCAGTAAAGTTTGCCAGAGTGTGTTGGTTCTTCTTAATTAATATTGCATTTAAATTAGTACAAAGACTCAAAATCAAACCACAATCATGTTAATAAAAGAAATTTAATAGTTTGACTTAAATTTGTTCTGTTAACCAAAGACCAAAACTAATACTGTTGCAATTCCTTTTTGCCATTAGATTTTCAACACAGTTTGAGAACAGGTCAACAAGCCACTATCTTTTCATACATACAGCAGTACAAAGTTGATTTCTTAAAAATATCAAATAATCCTTCTTTTTAAAGTTTAATATATTAGATTTCATGTGGAGCAAAAATGACATATTTATACACAAAGCTGCTAACATAATATATATGTCTGCGTTCTTCCTTCCCCACCCAACTCCAAAAAACATAATTTAAAAAAACTGTATAGTAATAATAGAGATCCATACAGTCAAGTTATTGCAAAAGGCTGATCAAGCTGCTGACATTTTCCAAACAACCACAGACTTTTTTTTATCATCATTTATAATTCCTACTTTATAGGCAATGTTGGGACACATTAGATTTTTTAGATCCAAAGATATATTAACATCTAACTACAGTCTCATTTGTTCCATTAATCAGATTGCTCTAAAGTAAAGAATGCAGGTTGCAGTCTATGTCTCACTTTGTTTCACTTTGCTGTCCATGTCTCACTTTGTTTAACCAATGGGAAAACTGTGTGCCTTGATACACAATCATGGGAGTAAAACTTGGATGTATACTTGACATCACAAATACAGCCAAACAATTTTCTGGTGATCGTTTTTAGGAAAACCATCAGTAATGGTCTAGTAGACACCTAGTTTTTGGACCATAACCTTTTAAAATCATCTCTTTCAATAGGCAGTAATAGTGTTCCAAAGGAAGGATACTACAAGTTCATTCTCCCTTATCCAAAATGCTTGGGACCAGATTTGTTTTGAATTTTAGATTATTATTTATTTTTATTTTGGAATACATGTATTTGCATATAAGTCAAATTCAGTATATAGCTATGTTAGTCTGTAGAATTAGTATGTAGAGAGACCTTGTAGCACCTTTGAGACTAACTAAAGTAAGAAGTTGGCAGCATGTATTTGCATATACATACATAATGAGATATCTTGGAGATGGGACTCAAGTCTCTAAACACAAAATTAATTTGTATTTCATATACACTTTATATATGTAGCCTGAGGGTAATTTTATACAATAAAATAAATAATTCTGTTTGTGAAACAGTTTTTGTACACCAAACCATCAGAAAAGCAAGGTGTCACTATCTCAGCCACCTGTGAAAAAGTTCTGAATTACTGAACATTTCAAAATTCTGAATAAGGAAGACTCAAGCTCCGTTATATACTGTGTGTGTGTGTGTGTGCATGCGCGCACATGCGCGCTAATCTAGGAATAGGATTTTAGAAATTTTAGATGCACAGCTCAAAGATCTGGAAGAACTGGATGGCTCAGATTGTAGCAGAAAAGTAACTGGTAGGTATTTATTAATTTACTGTTTTGTCTTTTCAAGATCTCAAAAGCAATCTGAAAGGTCAGGGTGTTAATGGAATTTTGTCAAATATCAAGTGCAGCAATTTTACATTTGAGACTGAGAACAATATATAAAATCTTACCTCTCACACTACCCAAATATTTAATCAAGAAGAGCATATTTGTTGCTTTCTATAGACTTTTTCCCATTCAATCAAAGGAGATCTATAGGTGCACTGATAGAAATGCATCATGATGATGATCATGGGAGACCTATTAAAATTGGTGGATGGATGTATCTTTGATTTGTGTAGCCATTAGTATGATTACCACAATAGAATATTTGGTGTCCATTTAGAAGGCTTCATGCCATCTTTTAGTATTATCTTGTTTAACAAAGCTTTCATCTCTTTCAATAAATAATTTATTTTATGCAAGATAGGCCTTAAGCTCTCCATTATGAGCAAGTTTCTTAGGTTAGGAAATCTTAAATCTCTATCAGTGACCCAGTACAGACAGGTGGGAAGTGCCATAACCAGGCTGGATGCACCCTAGCACATGGCACCATCATGGTGGCCTCTGGTCCACACGGGTGTGCCATGATGACGCAGCATCCGCATGTCGCAGGCAGGAAGTGGTGTCAATGTGGCGCCCATTCCTGTTTGAGGCACTGCAAAAAAGAAGCCACTCTAGGCAGCTTCTTTTTGGCAGAGCGTTGGTGCCACACGGTGCGGCTGCTGTGGCACTGACAAGGAGGAAAGATGGATTGCACGGAGCCACCCATCTGTTGATCCCGTGTCTCCTGTTCATAGAGACACATACAATAAGAATGCATAGCAACCAGCAGCACATTGGTGAAAAATTATATGAAATTACTTTTGTTGTTTTTTTTAAAAAATGCTCTGCATTTTCTTTTAAGGGTGTGTGATACAAGTATATTCAAACACACCACATATGTGCATGTGGATATTGCCTTGCTTTTTAAAAAGCAATTATCCAGTAAGGTTTAATGGATATCCAGTGCATTTATTTTTGGATGATGTGGGCAGGGATCATAGATGCTGTGTAAAGAATAATGTCTTCACAAATAGCAAATTATTTGGTCATTTGGTGCTTGCACAATATGTCTGGGAAACAGTAATGTGTAATATTCTTTCCTTTCCAGCTGAGGCCACAGTGGACTTATGCTCACAATACACATACTAGCTATTTAAAGTACTGGGTTAAGTTAAATAATGGACCCAGTATACAGGACAATGTCTTAGATCCCTTTTAAAGACTGCCTGATACTGCTTAACTGTAGAGATTCTTCTCTCTCCAGTTTTGTATTTCCATCTGCTTAAAGACTGAAAGCCTGGGGGGGGGG